>NC_135979.1:12636664-12821664 GCF_053455715.1 Rhinoraja longicauda
TCAAAAGAATCTACAAGTAATCTATTAATAATCTTTAGTGGACACTTTGATGAAGCACAATAAACGATAATAGGAGTAGAGTGAAGAGTTCACAAACTTGTTTAGATTTTTTTTGTCGACCTTCTCGGTTCTTTTTTTATTCAGCAGTGTTCACTGTGTAATTGGAAGATTTTCAACTAAATGAATGTATTTAACTTTTAATTGTTTATTTTTTTCAGTGCCTTCCAGCTCTTGGGTATGCCAAGCGTATTCATTTAATGAACCCTATGGTCCCAGGCCTGACTGGAGGAAAAATGAGCTCCTCTGAAGAGGTACTACCTGTTCTGTTCATGTCCTGTTGTATTGAATAATTTTACTGATGGCATTTTGTTCCAGAGATTTTGTTCCAGAAATAGTAAAACCTAATGCTTATTATTAATCACAACTAGATTGTTGGCAAAAAGTAAGAATAAATTCATTATTTAAATACATGTGTTGTTGCATTTTTTGGTAGTTTATGGCTTTTGGGATCAGTATTTGACATCAAATTAAACCTGCTGGATTAAGGGCTAATTATCTGCCGTAATAATTCCTGGCGCAGTGTGAGAAAAAGTAAGGAAAATGGGCAGAATAGATCTGTTGAGTATACCTTGAGCTTTCATAGACAGTGACAATGTCCTGTGTTGTAAGGAAATATAATAATATATAAAACAGCCACCTATTTTGTGTCTTTCACAGTTTGGTATCGTAAACAAGATAAAATAAATGTAATGGCTGCAGGATGTTAAAGACTAACAATACAGTTTTTATGGGGATCATGTCTTTTGGCTTCCACCCTATGTTTGGAAAATGAGAAATTAGTTTAGTTTAGAGATACAGCGCGGTAACAGGCCCCGCGGCCCACCGGGTCCACACTGCCCAGCGATCCCCACACACTAACACTATCCTACACACACTAGAGACGATTTACATTTATACCAAGCCAATTAACCTACAAACCTGTACGTCTTTGGTGTTTGGGAGGAAACCGAAGATCTCAGAGAAAACCCACGCAGGTCATGGGTAGAACGTACAAACTCCATACAGACAGCACCTGTAGTCAGGATCAAACCCGAGTCTCCGGCGCTGTAAGCCCGCAACTCTACCTCTGTGCCACTGTGCTGCCCAATTGATGGGCCTATTCTGAGAACAGGATAGATTTGGAGGGCTAATGGTTTCCTTCCATGTCAGGAAATGTTGATTGCAAATAAATTAGCATCATATCCTACTCGGAGCAGTTATCTTTAAATAAACAACTTATCAATCTCAGCTGTTATTTCACCTGCTAATTGTAATACCCTCCAAAGCAATACACATTTCTAGAAGTTGTCACGAAACATCTGACTTTGACCAGTTTTTAATGTAGAAAGTCTCTGAAATGAACTTGCACTTATAATCAGTTTCATTTGCTCAAATTTCCAAGCTAATAAATCATGTTTGATATGTAGGCCACTACCTTGGCACATGTAATTCCACAGACAGTCACCACTTGAGAGAGTAATAAACAGTGCTGGCTGGAGAAACACAGGTCAGGCAGCATCTATGCAAGGAAATAAACAACTTTTCTGGTCGGCACCTTTCTTCAGATCTCCCGGTTGCCAAACACTTTAATTCCCCTTCCCATTCCCACACTGACCTTTCTGTCCGAGGCCCCTTCCATTGTCAGAGTGAGGCCAAATGCAAATTGGAGGAACAGCATCTCATAGTTTTCTTGGGCAGCTGACAACCCAGTGGTATGAATATTGATTTCTCTAACTTCAAGAAACCCTTGCATTCCCCCTCTCTCCATCCCTTCCTCACCAAAGGCATACCAGCTTCAAAGTAATCTCGTTGAGTCCCATTGTCTATACTTGTTTTCACCAGGCTACAGCTAACAATGGCCTGTTTCCTTTATCATCGTTACTTTTTTGCATATCTTTCATTCATTTGTTCTATATCTCTCGACGTCACTGTCCATATCTCTCATTTCCCTTTCCCCTGACTCTCAGTCTGAAGAAGGGTCTCGACCCGAAACTTCACCTGTTCCTTTTCTCCAGAGATGCTGTTTTACTCCAGCTTTTTGTGTCTATGGTTTAAACCAGCATCACAAATTGATTGTGTAAAAAGTCAGAATTGTAACTGAAAAATAAAGCAAGATACAATAACCAGAATATAATTGTTTCAATATATTAACAGGTTGATTTGTTTCTTGCAATCTCTTTGATCACTCACAGTGGTTTTTGCTTTCAGGAATCCAAAATTGATTTGCTGGACAAAAGGGAAGATGTAAAAAAGAAGATGAAAAGAGCATTCTGTGAACCTGGCAATGTGGAGAACAATGGCATTTTGTCATTTGTAAGACATGTCTTGTTTCCATTGCACGAAGGTGAGAAGACGTTTTGCTTTATATTTGCAGCAAACGTTGATTGTTGCACTGTATTCTCAGAGTAGCTCTGTTCTTTCAAATCTTTCTACCAAATTGGTTAAAATGGTAGTCAGTTGTTTCGGATCCACAATGGACTGTAGAGGGCATCTTGCACTTATTTCCATCTTGCACTTTCAGTGAATTAGCATTGAGAGTGACTGGCAAAAAAAAAATTTCAAGGTATTTTGCCAGCACATTTCACAAGAAAGTATATCAAAAGCATAAGTCAGAGCTGGATTCTGAAGTTTTTTAAAGGTTAAAGATATGGAGTTTATTTAGTTGATGCATACTATATTTATTTTAAAGCACTAACTTTTTTAAACTATTTGATGATTACACAATGTTATTTTTTCTACTCTCATTCAGAGTTTGTAATTTTGAGAGATGAAAAGTTTGGTGGCAACAAGACCTATTTAGAATATAGCAAACTTGAAAATGACTTCCGTGATCAGGTAATTGAAAAAAAAACTTTTTATGTCAAACATTAAATGTTAAGCTTGTTTATTTGTGGTATGACATAATACATTAATCAAAACTTCAGTTTGTTCAATGATTTCCGCAGCTGCTAATGTTACCGTTAAGGTCTAATTCGAGTTATGGTGGGTGAATATCTACATTAGTCAGTATTTACATTTATTAATAGATTAAAATATTTTTTCCTCAGGTTATTCACCCTGGGGATCTAAAGAATTCTGTGGAAGTTGTGTTAAATAAGCTCCTGGACCCAATCAGGAAGAAATTTCAAACACCTGAGATGCAGCAACTAATCAAAGACGCTTATCCCGCACCTAAGAAACAACAAAGTAAGTAAATTTAATTCATACAAGAAGATCAATTCTGTGCTTTGTCCAGAAGAAAGGAAACTAAATTAAAGGAAAATAGGGAGGGGGCGGTTTGCATTGATTAAAAGCCAATAGAATCTAAACACAGAATAATAAGACCTGTTATTATGGAAGAATGAGTCAATAGGGTACAGTATCAGCTAAGTAAGAGTTATTATAGGGAATATTGGTCAGGGAATAAAGTCCCTGCAAATTCCTACTGTTCTTTTAGTCTTTAGTACCATCACCTGAGACCAATGTCTGCCTCATTCTATCTCACTCTAATGATGCATTTCAATTAACATGATGCCTAGAATGCAATGGATTTATTGACTAATTCCAATTCAGAGTTTCAAAATACATTCCTTTCTGTGCTAAAATATTATTTTTTCTCTCTTGAGCTGCTCTTGTGAATTCAGACTATACGTGTGCATATGGAGACGTGAGAGATTGCAGAGGATGCAATCTGGAGCAAAAAAACAAACTGCTGGAGGATCACGTCACGGGTCAGGCAAAATCTGTGGAGGAAAAGGAATGGTCGGCGGACAATGGAGAAGAAAGATAGCCGGTATTTAGAGACGACAGGAAGAGATGAGGTGGCTCATCCACCTATTGCCTACCAAACCTCCAGCAGTCTGTTTTGTTTGCTCTACATACAGTGCCCTCCATAATGTTTGGGACAAAGATCCATCGTTTATTTACTTGCCTCTGTGCTCCACAATTTGAGATTTGTAATAGAAAAAAAATCACATGTGGTTAAAGTGCACATTGTCAGATTTTAATAGAGGCCATTTTTATACATTTTGGTTTCATAAATAAATGATGGGTCTTTGTCCCAAACATTATGGAGGGCACTGTATATGCAAAAAAGTTTTTGCTAGTAATATTTTTCCAAAGAACAAAATTTTACTTCACCTACTAAAGATATACATTTTCAATTCTTCTTTCTCCAATTTCCAGAGGGAGCTCCCAAAGCACCAGCTTCTGAGAATGATAAAGTTATACCTTCCAGGCTTGATATTCGAGTTGGCAGGATCATCAGTGTGGAGAAGGTATGTCAAAACCATTTCTCCCATTCATCCCCATTTCAAGTCCGCCATAATCATCCCACTGCCGAAAAAGCCTGTCATCAGCGGTCTTAACGACTACCGTCCGGTAGCACTCACACCGGTCATCACAAAGTGCTTCGAGAGACTGGTCCTGCAGCACATCAAAGCCAGCCTCCCACCCACCTTCGACCCATACCAGTTTGCCTACAGAGCAAATAGGTCTACAGGGGATGCCATCGACACTGCTCTTCACACTGCACTGACCCACCTTGAACACCAGGGGAGCTATGTGAGGATGCTCTTTCTCGACTTCAGCTCTGCCTTTAACACGGTCATCCCGAGCAGACTGGTCACCAAACTTTCCGACCTTGGATTTTCCCTAACCATCTGCAAATGGATCAAGGACTTCCTGACCAACCGCCCCCAGACAGTCAAAATAGGCCCTCACCTCTCCTCCACCATTACACTGAGCACCGGCTCACCACAGGGCTGTGTGTTGAGCCCCATCCTTTACTCCCTCTACACTCACGACTGCGCCCCCACCCATCCCACCAACACCATCATCAAGTTCGCGGATGACACGACTGTGGTTGGACTTATCTCAGAAGGAGATGAGACAGCCTATAGGGATGAAATCCAAAGGCTGGCAGCATGGTGTTCAGTGAACAATCTGGTCCTGAACTCCTCCAAAACAAAGGAACTTATAATTGACTTTAGAAAAACCAGTGGAGATTACGACCCACTCTACATCAATGGGGTCTGCGTGGAAAGGGTACCAGCTTTCAGGTTCCTGGGTACGCACATCGCAGAGGATCTCACCTGGTCTACCAACACCATCACCACAGTAAAGAAGGCACAGCAGAGACTCCACTTCCTGAGGATCCTCAGGAAAACCAACCTGCAGGAGAAGCTCATGTTGTCCTTCTATCGCTGCTCCATCGAGAGTGTGCTGGCATACTGTATAACCACATGGTATGCCAGCTGCTCAGAAAAGGACAGGAAGGCCCTTTAGAGGGTCATCACGACGGCCCAGAAAATCATCGGCTGCTCACTGCCCTCCCTGGAGCACCTGTTCAGCCTGCGCTGCCTCAGTAGAGCAGGCAAAATAATAAAAGATCCATCCCACCCCGGCCACCGTCTGTTTGTTCATCTGCCCTCTGGTCGACGTTTCAGGTCAATCAAATCCCGAACAAACAGACTTAAGAACAGTTTTTACCCCAGGGCCATACGAGAACTGAACACTACCTGTGCACTAGGCAACACCGTTAAAAAATCTTGTACTTAATTTAATTGTATTTATGTATTTATTTGTTTTTGCATTTATTGCATATATGTTTGTACGCACCGTCAGGATTGGCTGTTTTTTAATTTCGTTGTACTCGTTGCAATGACAATAAATGAATATTATTATTATTATTATTCCCCTACTACTCTACCTTCATCCTCGCTTTTTTCAATTAGATAAAATTTACATGGCCAGAGTCCCTGACATGATGCCTGAAAGGGATATTCTAATGTAATGGTAGTTTCTTTAATGAAAGGCGAGTGGCAGTTTTGTGAGTTCCATCTGAGCAACCAACCGTCGTGGGGATGTTATGATTAAAATATTACCAGCCAGTTAATTAACTGAAAACGGCAAAATAATCTTTACTGAAAAATTCATTGTTTTATTCTTGGAGTTCCTCACATATAGCCTAATGAATTCAGTCTCCATCAGCTTAATAAAAAGTAAATTTCTCGCATCTCACTTGATCAATGTAATATTTTTGAATTGTGAATTTCAGGATATCAATCTGTGACATTCATTTGAAATCACTTTCCTTTGTGGTTTCATTATTGACTGCTGGCATTGAGTCTGCTTTCTTTAAATGATCAAGCCAGAGATCAAGTCCTGAGTGATTTTGAGCTGCTTGTCCGTTCAACTTCCCTGATCAGTTCGGAAGTACAGTGTAAGAAAATGACTGCAGGTGCTGGTACAAATCGAAGGTATTTATTCACAAAATGCTGGAGTAACTCAGCAGGTCAGGCAGCATCTCAGGAGAGAAGGAATGGGTGACGTTTTGGGTCGAGACCCTTCAGACCCGAAACGTCACCCATTCCTTCTCTCCTGAGATGCTGCCTGACCTGCTGAGTTACTCCAGCATTTTGTGAATAAAAGTTCAGAAGTACAGACACCTTGTGTTGAACGTGTGTTTGATATGTGTTTTGAATTAATGGCCTTGTTCATTTAATACCAAACCTTGATTACATGCTGTTATTTTTGGAATGACTCTCTCAAAAAGCATAAGAAAATAACTGCAGATGCTGGTACAAATCGAAGGTATTTATTCACAAAATGCTGAAGTAACTCAGCAGGTCAGGCAGCATCTCAGGAGAGAAGGAATGGGTGACGTTTCGGGTCGAGACCCTTCTTCACTCAAAAAGCATGTGTATGTTTAATTTACCCGTTTTGAATTATGCACTGCTTTTCAAGAACGTAACCCCCTGCATAAAGTGCAAAGTGCCTGTGTAGCTAAATTACCTGTTTCGTTCCCTCCCCTTTAACAATAACTTGCACTTTTATTTTTCAGTTCACCTCTGAACTCTTTTCACTCCTGTTAAGCTTCTTTCTCAAATCCCATCTCAATTGTGAAGGACTTGCTATCCCTTCCACACTGATCTTTTGGCTACTTTCATTCTTTAGATTGTCAGCTAAGCTTCCATTCAAAACCCTGGCTTGGGTTTAACTTATTATTGTCAATGTTCCAAGTTACCATGAAAGCTTTGTGGAATGCGTCATTCTTGTACGTCATTTTATTTCTTGCTTAAGGAAATAAAACAATCACACTTTGCATTGAGTCTCAGCTTGCAGTCCAAACCTGGCTTCTTTAAAAGCAATATTAGAGTTCTTCTAGAACATGTTTATTGAAAATTGGTACTCGGGTTGTTCCTTCAGTGAAGATTGCTGAAGGTTTGTGTTAAACTCTGGTACTGATCAGTTGTCGCAAGTTTCTGTTCAAATATTCAATGCCATTTACTCTGCAGAGATTCTTTTTTTCCCCGCCTTCCAACTCAAATGACAATAGCATTTTTAAAGACCTTCCATTCAACACTACATACAATTATCATTCCCGATATCACATTTTACTCCCCCAGATTTGGCTGACTTCACACTTTAATTATCTAGAAGACCAGATCGTATTCTTTCTCATCATATCCAACATATGTACTCTTAACTATTCAGAGAACCTCTTCCTTCATGATTAAGATTTTTTAAATTATGGTCTTGTCTCTAGATACACTTTTAATTCTCCGATGGTCTTTGTATTGTTATTTTACCATGTTGCGACAGTACTATCTTAAAATTGTGTATCACAGCAAAATACTTGGCTTAATGCACAATTTCTGGTATGGTCTTTAAAAAAATAAATGTAAAGATTGTTGGAAAACTTTGTATAGAAATTGTTATTTCCTGATTTATAAAATTAAATGAAAAAATGTGTTTAATTATGAAATGCATTTTGTTCACCGTAGCATCCTGATGCAGAGAATCTGTATGTGGAGCAAGTGGACGTTGGAGAAGCACAGCTACGAACAGTTGTCAGTGGGTTAGTGCAGTATGTCACTGCAGAGGAGCTCCTGAATCAGAACGTTGTAATGTTGTGTAATCTGAAGCCGCAGAAGATGCGAGGAATTGAATCTCAAGCCATGTTGCTTTGTGCATCCATGTGAGTATGAATTTTCAATAACAGGGATTTTAAAGTAATATAAACCTTGGCTTGACCATTGCTGTGCACATTTTTGGTAACAAATAGATTGACTGTCAAATAATTAAAGGAGTAGTTAACTGGTACCAAAAATGTAGTGCTGCCATTTTATAGTTCACCAGTTAACTTTTTAATGAGAATTTCAAAATGTCCAATATAAAAAACAAACTCAAACAAAATAAGTACTTTTATGGGACCAATATTTTTTGATATATGTCAAAAGGTGTCAATAGATATTTCCATTGTTTATATTCATTTATTTCATACCATATTTTCCACTGTGGATTTTCTTAAATTAGCAACTTTTTTTGTGTGATCTGGCGTCTTCTCAATAGCATTGATCAAAAAGGAAATAGCTGTTGAAATTTTTTTCCCCCAGATTCTATCTGAAGTGGAGTGTTAATGTTAATTTGTTGTTATTACACAAACGTTTTTCAATCTATGAAATTAATCCAGAAATGTATGCTGGTTTACATTAGCTTCATTTTAATAATGAACATATTTGTGTACCTATGGTGTTTTATGCCAGTGTAGTATTATGAGCTTTCGTATTTCAGTTAGTGAAATATCAACTCCATAAAGGAAGCCAAAAATGTTTTAACAATAAAAAATACTTTTTGCAGAATATTACCACTTATGAGCATACTAATTAGCTTTTGTCTGTTCTCAATGTGATACCACAAGTTATTTAATATTCTTTAATACGTTTTCAACATTTTTATAATAATGAATTTTGCTAGTTTTCCTCCCTCTAAATATAGCTTCCTAAATTAGTCTTACTTTAACTACATCGCCAAGATCTCCAGCTCTGATGTTTACAGAGCTCAGACCCTCTGTTATTATGAGGAGGGAGCCTGCTTTCGGGTCATTCTATTGCACCAAATTCATCCCTTGACCAAGGCAAGAAATAGAACTGGCATTTACTTTGTTTTTCACTCAAGGGTTAGTTTATCATTAGATAGTTGCCAAGACCAGCTTAGTGTAAACAAAATAATCTATTTTTGTTTCTTTTCCTGATTAAGATTTGGCAATAATTATTGGCAATTTAAATTGGAGAATGGGTCTTTAATCTCCTTATGATCTCACTGAATATAGAAAACCTGAAATGGGTATTAATATTTTTTCTGGGACAAGAGGTGGGTATTTAGTTTAGTTTAAAGATACAGCACGGAAACAGGCCCTTCGGCCCACCGAGTCTGCTCCGACCAGCAATCGCCACACACTAACACTATCCAACACACTCTAAGGACAATTTACAATTATACCAACCCAATTAACTTACAAACCTGTATGTCTTTGGAGTGTTGGGGGAAACTGGATCTCCCATGGAAAGGCCACCCAGGTACATACTCCATACAGACAGCAGCCGTAGTCAGGATCGAACCCAGGTCTTTGACGCTGTAAAGCAGCAGCTCTACCACCTCGCCACTGTACCGTGCGGCCCATATATTAACATTCTCAAATACAGAGGGCACACTCTATTCTCTTTTGGCTATTTTTGTACCTTCCATTTACTTTTGGAACATTCCTATTAAGTTAGTGCTTTTAATTTAACAATGTATTCTGCAACTGTTGTCAGTTTTACGATGTTCTGGTGCTGTTTTGTGGAATGTGTATTTTAATGTGAATTTTATGCCAAGCAATTTCACTGGAAATTGATTATGGGATGTGCTGTACTTTGAAGGTGACATATATTTCATGCTCCTGCAGCTTTGATGTATTATATAGATCTGAAAATCCAAACAGCTTTCTTGCTGGCAGAATACACTGGATGATTCTTTTAGCCAGCATTGACTTTGTTTTTGAAAAGCATTGATGGCAGTATCTTCACGAAAGGAAAAAAATCTACTCCAACAATTGGCAATGTAAAACAGAAAAAGACACATCTGAGCGATATTTGCATGACTAGTGAAGCGATATACAATGGCCCTTTTCATTTTTACTTTTTCCAGTGTTGACTATCTTGCAATTGGTAAAATAGCTTCTTGAGATTAAAACTATCCAACTATCTATATGTGCCATCATAAGGGTTTCTAGGTAGAACATGGTTTAGAGTGGGAGAGTCTAGGACCAGAGGCCATAGCCTCAATAAAAGGACATACCTTTGGAAAGGAGACAAGAAGGAATTTCTTTAGTTGGAGGGTGGTGAATCTTTGGAATTCATTGCCACGGACGGCTGTGCTGGCCAAGTCAATGGACATTTTTAAGGAGGAGATTGACAGATTCTTGATTAGTAAGGGTGTCAAGGGTTTTGGAGCGAAGGCAGGTGAATGGGGTTGAGAGGGAAAGATAGAGTCAGCATGGATTTACGAAGGGGAAATCGTGCTTGTCTAATCTACTGGAATTTTTTGAGGATGTAACTAGGAAAATTGACAGGGGAGAGCCGGTGGATGTGGTGTACCTCGACTTTCAGAAAGCTTTCGACAAGGTCCCACATAGGAGATTGGTGGGCAAAATTAGAGCACATGGTATTGGAGGTAGGGTACTGACATGGATAGAAAGTTGGTTGACAGACAGAAAGCAAAGAGTGGGGATAAATGGGCCCCTTTCAGAATGGCAGGCAGTGACTAGTGGGGTACCGCAAGGCTCGGTGTTGGGACCGCAGCTATTTACAATATACATTAATGACTTGGATGAAGGGATTAAAAGTACCATTAGCAAATTTGCAGATGATACAAAGCTGGGTGGCAGTGTGAACTGTGAGGAAGATGCTATGAGGTTGCAGGGTGACTTGGACAGGTTGTGTGAGTGGGCGGATGCTTGGCAGATGCAATTTAATGTGGATAAGCGTGAGGTTATCCACTTTGGTGGTAAGAATAGGAAGGCAGATTATTATCTGAATGGTGTCAAGTTAGGAAAAGGGGACGTACAACGTGATCTGCGTGTCCTAGTGCATCAGTTACTGAAAGGAAGCATGCAGGTACAACAGGCAGTGAAGAAAGCCAATGGAATGTTGGCCTTCATAACAAGAGGAGTTGAGTATAGGAGCAGAGGTCCTTCTGCAGTTGTACAGGGCCCTAGTGAGACCGCACCTGGAGTACTGTGTCCAGTTTTGGTCTCCAAATTTGAGGAAGGATATTCTTGCTATTGAGGGCGTGCAGCATAGGTTTACCAGGTTAATTCCCAGAATGGCGGGACTGTCATATGTTGAAAGACTGGAGCGACTAGGCTTGTATACACTGGAATTTAGAAGGATGAGAGGGGATCTTATCGAAACGTATAAGATTATTAAGGGGTTGGACACGTTAGAGGCAGGAAACATGTTCCCAATGTTGGGGGAGTCCAGAACCAGGGGTCACAGTTTAAGAATAAGGGGTAGGCCATTTAGAACAGAGATGAGGAAAAACTTTTTCAGTCAGAGAGTTGTGAATTTGTGGAATTCTTTGCCTCAGAGGGCAGTGGAGGCCAATTCTCTGAATACATTCAAGAGAGAGCTAGATGGAGCTCTTAAGGATAGCGGAGTCAGGGGGTATGGGGAGAAAGCAGGAACGGGGTACTGATTGAGAATGATCAGCCATGATCACATTGAATGGCGGTGCTAGCTCGAAGGGCCGAATGGCCTACTCCTGCACCTATTGTCTAGATCAACCATGATTGAATGGCAGAGTAGTCTTGATAGGCTGAATGGCCTAATTCTGCTCTTAGAACTTATGAGTGATTATTTTCACACCGTGTTGTGCCTTGTTTGCTCCTCTAAAGTGAACAGAAAAATAATAAATAATAATAGCTATCAGCTACTGCTCCTCAAATGGCCTTTCCGTAATTGAGATTCTGTGCAGTAAATTGGCATTACCCGACTCGCACTGACTTCCATTTAACAGCAGTTGTAAATACCTTTTCAGCACAATTCCCCAGGGTGCATGAAGTGCAGTTGATGTTTTACCTGAAAGCTCAGGGAAATTAAAGTCAATTGGAGTGACCTCAGTACTACTGTGTCTGGAAATCAACAGACCAGAGTAGAGTTCAACCCCACCTGCTGCGTACTCTGCATGCCGAAGTACGGTTAATTTATAATTTAGGTGAAACTTATTACTTCATAAAATATACACTAATTGCAATTTGTTGACAATGTAATCTGTATACTAAAACTCTCATTTGTTTGTTTGTTCCTGAACTACAGCCAAAACGGTACACGATAGCGCGACAACTTTAGGCCCACCTCACTCACTGTCGTCCCTTTGGTGCTAATGGAATAAGTTTCATTGAAATCAGTGTTATATTTTTAAAGTTATTCACATTTTAAAGTTCAAATCTATCTCCTAGGGAGGGGAGGGGGAAGGGAGGATAAGGGGGGTTGAGGGGATGGAGTGGGGGGAAGGGGGAGGCGAGGAAAGGAGGGGGAGGCGAGAGGGGAGGGGGAAGTGGGGGAGGAGAGGGTGCTGCACCAATGCAGGAGAGGTTTGGGCCCAACGGGTCTACTTGGTCTAGTTCAATTATAAATGTAATAGCTGTGTGCTGGAGTGTCAGCAGGAATGAATGAAAATGACAATTTTTCAACAAACTAAGACTTTCGCAGATTGATCAAATAATATCTTAGACTAGATCTAGGTGTTAAGTGTGAAAAATTGAGCAAATCCCAGCTTTTTAGTCGTTGTGTGACAGGTATTCTGTTAAGGCGTGTTTGTGGTCCTTGTCATCGCAGAGAGGGGGAGAAGCGTAAAGTGGAGCCATTAAATCCTCCAGAAGGCTCTGAACCAGGAGAGCTGGTGTTCATAGAGGGATTTGAAAACGGCCCAGCAGATGATGAACTGAAACCAAAGAAAAAAATATTTGAAAAGTTACAGGTAATACTTACACCAGTAAGTCACTGTGAAAAAAGAACACACGCTTGCAGTAATTGTATACACGATACCCTTTTTGATTTGTGGGCAGTGAGCATGCTTTGAGTAAATAAGAATTGAGAAATGTGTTTGCAATTATCAATGTAAGATATGTTCTGAAATTATTTATGAAAGAACATAAAAACTAGCATTGTCATGGCAGGTAAATATCTAGAATGATGTCCAAGGAACTGCTTTAACGTTTATATGGGTTGAGGAAGTTCTTACCAAGGAATCGATTCATGAATGTAAGGCTGAATTTGTATTCAGGGACTGCTGCTTTTTCCCCATTTTTTCCTCTAGTGGGCAGTGTCAACCTTTAACTGATCTGATTTGTTAGAGAGCATGATTCTCCACTTCCCCGCAGTGCATGCTTAACTGACAATTTGTACCTGCCCAGTTTAGGTCAAATCTGTGCTTTAATTTTTCCATTTATTGCATTATTATCCATATTATTAAGAGAGAATAGGATAAGTTTACTGTCCTGGAACAGTAAATAGATTTACTGTTTTAATATTGACAATGTGACAATGCTCACTATTACTGAGTGAAGCGAACAGCAACCTTTGGTGCTCGCACTTGCACAGTTTATTAGAGATCAGGAAATTACTTTGAACTTTATTTCTTGCTTCGCCATAGCTCACAGTTTGCAGCCTTTGTAAACAAAAGTCACTGCAAGTTGTAAACTTAGGTTTTACTAATGTCCTGATTGAAAATGTCTTCATTAAAAATGGATGATTAATACATATCGCTCAGTTGGTGGTGAAATTATTTTTTACTGGCCTGATTTAATATAGTTTAGTTTGGAGATACAGCGCGGAAACAGGCCCTTCGGCCCACCGAATCCGCACCGACCAGTGATCCCCACGTACCATCCTACACACTATGGACAATTTACACTTCTGTCAAGCCAATTAACCTACAAACCTGTACGTCTTTGGAGTGTAGGAGGAAACCTAAGATCTCGGAGAAAACCCTAGCAGTCACTGGGAGAACGTATAAACTTCATACAGACAACACCCATAGTTGAGATCGAACCCGGGTCTCCGGCGCTGTAAGGCAGCAACTCTACTGCTGTTCCACTGTGCCGCCTTATTAATGATAGGCAAATAATAAACCTCTTTGGCCCTTAAGAAATAAACTGCAAAAGGAATTTTATGTTAGTTATCTTACTCTCCTTTGACCCAATATTTATTTCATTTCCTGTCACCTGATTAAAATTTTCTGGTGAAAATGATTTGGTCTGATTGATTGAGGTGCCTCACACTGCTGATCGTGGAAGCTACAGATTCACTTGAGAGCGCAGCATTATTTCAGGTGCAGGAATAGCACCAATCTACATTGATGAGCCTGAAGTGATTGGCAAAAGCCATTTCTTTACTCCACAGAGCATAATAGTAGCCATGGTCCTATGGTGTCTTAGGGCATAATTTTCTTGAAGTTTGAAAGGTGAAATGCCAATGCAACAACAATGGTCTAAAAAAAATTGCCACCAATCTTGCATCATAGTTCCCTTTATAATACTAATGAGCTAACAGTAAAAATTGTAAATTGTCCCCCGTGTGTAAGATAGTGCTTGTATACGGGGATCGCTGGTCAGCGTGGAGTTGGTGGGCTGAAGGGCCTGTTTCCATGCTGTATTTCTGAACTAAACTAAAGGAGGCAATTTGGACTCTACTATTGATTAGCTTTGTTGGAACACTCAAGAATCAATCCTGCTGCCCCAGTTTCCTTCAGTATCCCTGTGATTAATATTCAAGTTAACAATGAACAGCAGTCTCTTTCTCTCTTACATATTCCAATACTAGTATTAACTGCTGCACAAAGATAATTTTCTAAGATGAATACGTTTAATTTTCCAGGTTGATTTCAAGATTTCAGACGATTGCACAGCCCAGTGGCAACAGAAGAACTTTATGACAAAACTTGGCGCTGTTACATGTAAATCTTTAAAAGGAGGAAGTATAAGTTAATGAATAAATCCTACTTGGAAATACAAGGATTGCTTTTCTTCTGGCATTCAGGCTTCAGCTCCAGTCCTTTACAGTAAGGATGTCATTGCAGACTCAGTGAGTTGGAACTCAGGCTGTATCATCTTTTTCTAGTGATGAAATAGTAAGGAATTGAATAAAGGTTCTTAATCTTGGAACAATCACAATCTCATGAATTGTATCTAATGTACCAATTATCAGTGCACAATGCATTTGTTGCCAATGTGACATCCTTGCTCGATTACTTGGAATAATCATTTTGGGCGTTTTCACTGTAACGGTTATTCCCTTTGCTTGTATCTTAGTTGGGATAGTTGAAAGTGTGTCACTTGACTGATTGGATACTAAAGATCCACTATCTACTGATTTAATCGTGATGAAGTGGAAGTAGTGGAAGGAGCACAGCATCTCACAAGCTAACGCCTCCACCCTGCAGACCATCAGCATCTCCTGCCCCATCTTTGGAACAGTCTGTGCTTGCCACATTAATGCTGTTAGCCACCTGTAAACCCACAAAACAACGCTGAAACAAGTCATCCTTGATCTCGAAGAACTAAGAAGAATGCTTTCATTGAAGCCCACATTAAACAAAAAAGGATAATTAATTTAACAATGCCTCCAAATTTCTGTAAATAATATCATTTTTTTGTCTTCTTTGGCTTTAATTCAGCTCCCCAGCTGAAGTTAAATATACATAGTTTATTTAACATTTGCAAATTATTTGAATTCGTTAAGATAAATAACTATGTATACTCGCCCTCAAAATGTTCCTTTCATTGTAATCTTCCTTAACTGCTGCTAATTAAAGGGGGTGCTGGGTAGAAAGGTGGCACAATGGCGCAGCTGGTGAAGCTGTTGTCTCACCGCACCAGTCAACCAGGTTCATTTCTAATCTATGGCACTGTCTGTGTGAAATTTGCACATTCTCCTTGTGTTTGCATGGGTTTTCCACAGGTGCTCTGGTTTCTCCCACATCCCCAAAAAATGCATGTTGATGGGTTAATTGGCTACTGTAAATGTCCTGTCCACGTGTGTGGTGATCAATCTGGAGGGGTAGATGGGAATGTGGGAAGAATTAAATGATGTTAATTTAAGTGGCTGCTTGGTGGTTGGTGCAGATTCAGTGGGTGTGAGAGCCTATTTCTGTGCTGTGTGACTGAAGAAATTTTATTTTCTAATTGGGGGCCTTAGTGCAATTATATTGGGCCTTGATGAGACTAAAACTAAGGAGCATGTAGTTTTATTTCCTTCTCTAAAAAAATTATATAACTGCCAAAAAGAAAGTGAAATGACAATACACCATGGTTGCTGGGAAGGCAGATTTGCTTCATGACAAGAGATTGTGTAATCAAGGTCGCAATTATCTGAGGTTTAGAAGAATAAGAGGTGATGGCGTTGGAATTTTAAAAAAATTCTGAAAGGGTTCATCTGATTAATGCAGGGGGGAGATTTTCCCCATTGAGGAGCATTGAACTAGTATTCACAGGGGTAAACTATTTTGGACTAATATGAGATATTTCTTCATGCTGTGAGGATGGTGAATCTTTGGAATCTCAAACGTGGAGGCCTGTAGAAGCTTTCTCATTCTAAACAGAGATCATTAGATTTCTGCATTTTTAGAGAATTACAGGAGGGTATGAGCAACTTACAATGAGGTGGAAGAGCCGTCGTGTGTTTGAAGAATTGGAAAGCAGACTCGAAGGGCCAGGTGGCCCTTCATTAGTTAGGGGCCCTTCATTAATTTGTCAAAGGTTACGGGGCGAAGGCATGAGAACGGGGTTGAGAGGGAAAAATTGATTAGCTATGATCGAATGGCAGAGCAAAACTGATGGGCTGAATGGCTTAATTCTGCTCCTATATCCTATGGTGTTATGGTCTAATGGCTGCCTCGTGCTGCTATTTTGTATAAAGTTTAAAGTGTCAGATAACTGTGCCTATAATTAGATTTCATTGTGTATATGTGATCCATATGATTACGTTTGTAACGGTGTAATTAGGTTTCATGTTCTGGCACAGGAATTTGTTTCTGGATCACAAATATCTCCAGTCACCACCTCCGATGTTAGGCTTTCAGTTTATTCAGACACTTAAATTATTTGAGAGATCTTCATTTGGAGATGCTGTACATGTTTTGGCAAGTAAATGATTTTTTAAAAAAGTTTAAGCAACTGAAATAGCTTTTTTTCCCTGAGAATTGATGAGGGAACTCATAAATCTAATGCTTTGCTCCTCTAAACCTAAGATGCTTTGAGCTTTTGCTGAGACTGGAATGTACCAATGCACTTGTAACTTAGATACTCAAATCACAGGATACAATGACACAATCAAATAAATAAACAAAATCTTGAAAATTAAATAATGGATGTAGGCCATTTATTTTCTAATATATGTATTAAGGCATTTTGAAATTATGTTGAAATCGAAATAGCAAAAAAAATGACGTTCTTGATTTTGATTTTTTCAATATTATGAATGTCAATAGAATCTAATTGCAGAAGTGATGTAAATGATATGTTTGTTTATTTTCTCATTTTATTAATTTAGATTGTTAACCTCCGACAACAGTTGCCAGTTTCATTTTGCAATCATAGTGCACAGCATTTGGGATGTGCTGTTTTTTGTTTGAAAGGTCTTTGAATCTGCCTTCTGCCTTCAATTTTTCCTTTATGACTAGATATTGTTTTGTGTAAGGTTTGATGGCAAGCCTTTTGTTGAGTGCAGCCAATAACAATGGAACCATTTGTTGATTTTTCGGGTGGGGTTAGCACGCAGATGAAGTGATGTTGATGGATAAGACTATTGGAAGACCTTGAAGACTAATTACATGCTATCAAAACAAAATGATCATGAATCAGGCATAAACCAGAGGGAGATTGCACACATTTTGTTGTCCATGATTCAATAGCATGTAATTAGTCTTCAAGGTCTTCCAATAGTCTTATCCATCAACATCACTTCATCTGCGTGCTAACCCCACCCGAAAAATCAACAAATGGTTCAATTGTTATTGGCTGCACTCAACAAAAGGCTTGCCATCAAACCTTGTCAATATTTTGAAGATATGCCCAAAAGGATTGACAAAGACTGGGACATGGTCTTTGACAAGGTCCTGCGTGGTAGGCTGGTCCTAAAGATTCGAATGCATGGGATCCAGGGTGAGATACCAAATGGAATTGGCTTGGTAATAGGAGGCAGAGGGTGGCAGTGGAAGGTTGCTTTTCAGATTGGAAACCCGTAACCAGTGGTGTGACAGAGATTGATGCTGGACCGTTTATTATTCAACATATATATTAATGATTCGGAAGAGAATATCGGGGCCACTATGTTGCAGATGACACCGGAATTGGTGCTATACTGGACTCCGGTGGCGGTTGTCTAAGGTTACAAGAGGGTTTAGATCAACTAGGAAAATGGTCAGGCCAATGGTTAAAGGAACTTAACTCAGCCACGTTTGAAGTAATGTAAGAAAATAACTGCAGATGCTGGTACAAATCGAAGGTATTTATTTCACATAATGCTGGAGTAACTCAGCAGGTCAGGCAGCATCTCAGGAGAGAAGGAGTGGGTGACATTTCGGGTCGAGACCCTTCTTCAGACTGATGTCAGGGGGGCGGGACAAAGACTTCTTCAGTCTGAAGAAGGGTCTCGACCCGAAACGTCACCCACGTTTGAAGTAATGTATTTTGGAAAATTAAACCAGGCCAGGACATGCACAGTGAAATGGGAGGGCCCTGGGGAGTGACATTGAACAGCACCATCTTGAGTTACAAATACATAGTTACTTAGATGCACAGAGTCACTCTAGATGCACAGTCTCTTGCCCAGAGTAGGGGAATCGAGGACCAGAGGACATAGGTTCAAGGTGAAGGGGAAAAGATTTAATAGGAATCCGAGGGGTAACTTTTTCACACAAAGGGTAGTGGGTGTATGGAACAAGCTGCCAGAAGAGGTCGTTGAGGCTGGGACAATCCCATCGTTTAAGAAACAGACGGGCACATGGATAGGACAGAATCTTTTCTAAAACAGAAAAGATTCACAGGAATGCTGCTGGGAGTTGGCGCACTTGGAATTATCAGGAGAGATTGCAGAGGCTGGGACTATTTTCCACGAAGTGAAGGAAGCTGATGTGTGACGTTGTCGAGGTTTATATAAAATTATGAGGGACATAGACCAAGGAAGAAGATAATCGGTCTTTTTTCAGGAGGTGTGTCTAAAACTGGAAGGCATAGTTTTAAGGTTAGATTGTAAAACTTTAAAGGGAACTGAGGGGCAGGTTTTTCCAACAGAGAGTACTGGATATGTGGTATCAGCTCCCAGACGAGGTGGGAGAGGCAGCTACAATTAGAACATTTAAAATATATTTGGACAGATACATGGATAAGAAATGTTTAGAGGGATTTGAGCCAAACACAGGCAAAACACAGAAGGGAAAGACATTGTGGCCTTCCATCACAGTGAGGAGAGGACTGGAGGAGACTCACTGTGATGGATGTTTCTTTGATGGATGTTTCTTTTTTGTGTTTTTGGGGTTGGGTAATTTGATTGCCTATTTAATGCTTTTATTGTTGGACTGTGTTTTGGGGGTTTTGGGGTTGTGTAATTTGAATGCCTATTTAATGCTTTTATTGTTGGACTGTGTTTTGGGGGTTTTTTGGGGTTGTGTGATTTTAATGCTTATTTAATGCTTTTATTGTTGGACTGTGGGTGACTGAATTTCGTCCAATATTGGATGACAAATAAAGCTATCTTGAATCTTGAATATGATTAGCTTAGATGGGCATCTTGCTTGGTTTGGATGAGTTATGCAGGAGGACCAGTTTCTGTGCTGTATAACTGAGTCCTTGATATGAATCTTTGTGTTTTTAGGTTGATTTGGTTTCAAGTTGCCATTTACATTTTAATGTAAATCTAGTGGAAAATCATCTGATTAGAAAGTCATCAATATTAAAAATTGACTTGCAGTATAAAAAGCAATCATTTATAATATATATGAAAGGAGCAGGTCATTATTTCTAATCAGGCTGTTTTGATCATGATATATTACATTTCCACCCAGTCTTATTCCTTTACCCCACCTCAATGTTATAATGTATCAGTGTATTCCCTTTGTTCCTCTTCACATCTGATTTTGCTTTTGGAAGCATTAACTATTTGCCATGACATTTCCTTTTCTATTAAGTTACACATTGCAGCCTGCGACCAAAGAAATACTTTGTTCAACTTATTAGCAACCCCTTCTACATTTATGGCTCCTGGTTGTTTTTTAAAATCTCAGGTCAATATGCTTTAAGTTGCAGCAGCAGCCATCTAACAAGGATAACACAATAGAATTTTACCTTGAACATAATGTACATTATCAAGCTGCGATAATCAGCCTTGCAAACTTCGTCGCTGTTGGGATAGATGCAAGGATGGGGAATATGGGGAATTGCCAAAGGAATATATAGAGTGAAATTCAAAAAAGTTGTGTGCAAGTGAGCATAAAAGTACTAGTAGTGTGAGGCAAATTTAAGAATTATAAGTCAATATTTCTCTCTGGGAACTGACTCATTCATTAATCATTCATCATCAATGTAAATACATGGCCTTATTTGTATACATTCTTCACACACAATTTGGAGTCCATCATCAGAATCACCATTTTATAATAATAATAATAATAATATTCATTTATTGTCATTGCAACGAGTACAACGAAATTAAAAAATAGCCAATCCTGACGGTGCGTAAAAACATATATGCAATAAATGCAAAAACAAATAAATACAATTATATTAAGTACAAAAGATTTTTTAAGTGTTGCCTAGTGCAGAAGGTAGTGTTCAGTTCTCGTATGGCCCTGGGGTAAAAACTGTTCTTAAGTCTGTTTGTTCGGGATTTGATCGACCTGAAACGTCGACCAGAGGGCAGATGAACAGACGGTGGCTGGGGTGGGATGGATCTTTTATTATTTTGCCTGCTCTACTGAGGCAGCGTAGGCTGAACAGGTGCTCCAGGGAGGGCAGTGAGCAGCCGACGGTCTTCTGGGCCGTCGTCATGACCCTCTGAAGGGCCTTCCTGTCCTTTTCTGAGCAGCTGGCATACCATGTGATTATACAGTATGCCAGCACACTCTCGATGGAGCAGCGATAGGACATCATGAGCTTCTCCTGCAGGTTGGTTTTCCTGAGGATCCTCAGGAAGTGGAGTCTCTGCTGTGCCTTCTTCACTGTGGTGATGGTGTTGGTAGACCAGGTAAGATCCTCTGTGATGTGCGTACCCAGGAACCTGAAAGCGGGTACCCTTTCCACACAGACCCCATTGATGTAGAGTGGGTCGTATTCTGCACTGGTTTTCCTGAAGTCTATTATGAGTTCCTTTGTTTTGGAGGAGTTCAGGACAAGATTGTTCACTGAACACCATGCTGCCAGCCTTTGGATTTCATCCCTGTAGGCTGTCTCATCTCCTCCTGAGATGAGTCCAACCACAGTCGTGTCATCCGCGAACTTGATGATGGTGTTGGTGGGATGGGTGGGGGCGCAGTCGTGAGTGTAGAGGGAGTAAAGGATGGGGCTCAACACACAGCCCTGTGGTGAGCCGGTGCTCAGTGTAATGGTGGAGGAGAGGTGAGGGCCTATTTTGACGGTCTGGGGGCGGTTGGTCAGGAAGTCCTTGATCCATTGGCAGATGGTTTGGGAAAATCCAAGGTCAGAAAGTTTGGTGACCAGTCTGCTCGGGATGACCGTGTTAAAGGCAGAGCTGAAGTCGAGGAAGAGCATCCTCACATAGCTCCCCTGGTGTTCAAGGTGGGTCAGTGCAGTGTGAAGAGCAGTGTCGATGGCATCCCCTGTAGACCTATTTGCTCTGTAGGCAAACTGGTATGGGTCGAAGGTGGGTGGGAGGCTGGCTTTGATGTGCTGCAGGACCAGTCTCTCGAAGCACTTTGTGATGACCGTGATCACGTCCAATGGTCTATTTCAACACCAAACTCATACTCCTGATATCCCCTGATGCCTTTAATATTGGAAATGTGTCTTATATTCAACCACTTGAATAGTTGAATATAATTAATATTCTCCATGGATAATTTTACATGTGAAATTTCTTCACATCTCATTCGTAAAGGTTTTATCCTCTCTACACCTCTTGCAAACAAGTCTAACATACCATTTGCCTTAACTGTTCATAAGACATAGGAGCGGAATTAAGCCATTCTGCCCATTGAGACTGTTCCGCTATTCGATCACGTCTGATCTATTTTTCCCTCTCAACATCATTCTCATTCCTTCACTCCATAACCTTTGACATCCTTACTAAGAATCTATCAATCTCCAGTTTAAAAATACCCAATGACTTAGCCTTCACCGCCAACTTTCAATGTATTCCACAGATTCACCGCCCTCTTGTTAAAGAAACTCCTCCTCATCTCCATTCTAAATGTGTTCTTTTATACTACAGCTATGGCCTCCTTTCCTGGACTCTCCCGCTATTGGAACCATCCTCTCCACGTCCACTCTATCTGTGCCTATCATTATCATTACTTGTGTCTAAATTGATATTGCAGCATTTGCTGTGGAAGTGAAATAATGCAGTCTTTCAGACTAAACATTTTTCAGCTGGCACCAAATTCTGCTTGTAAACCATTTTGGTGGAGAGATAGGGGAAACTTCAGCTAATATAAATCATGGATATCTCTAGCTCAAGGCTGTGCAGGAATAATATTGTAAACAAGGGGATGTTGTGCATAATGTTTACCATGCATAGGTAAATGAAATAATTACAATTTTTAATAAAACAGGATAACTTTGGGAATGACTTGGGATTTAACTGGTGGGAATGACTTGGGATTTAATTGGTGCTATGTAGATGGTGATGATTCCTTCTAGTAACCAGGAATCAGGGCAAAGGCTCGTGACTAATGTGTAATAATCTTGGCCAGAGTCACTATAATGAGGCATCTGATTGGATCTAGTAGACTGATGGAGACTTATGCCAAGCCTATTATTTTGTTGCAAACCCATATGGACTCGTGAGTGGTGAGAACATTCAATAGACCAACTGCCCATTCATGCAGCCTCAAATCATCTTAAAAGATCTGTGCAAACCAAGTGCCCTGGCACAGGCTTTTCAAAAGATGATAAAGGAATGATGCTTGCCGCTCCAACTCATCCAATAGTCTATTATCTAGATTTATTGAATTCGGGACAATTAAAGGGAATATTCAACGACATACGTTTGCAGATAATTCATGTTAAAAGGTAACAAAAAGCAGCATTCTGCAAGGTCACTGCTGGAGTCTCACTTTCTTCACTGCGATGCAAACTTCACACTGGTGCCTGCATACTAACCATAATTTAAATATTGCAATATACCCACAGCAAGTGCTGCAGTCTCACCGGGGCAAGCAAATCACATACTTTATTATTGATATTGGTGAACAGAGAAAGAATAATTTGGCAATGCTTTTTAAATGTAACATATTTTGGATAAACAAACATAACTCAGTTTAAAACTGTTTCTGTTTTAAATCCCAAGATCTTGAATGGTCATTAATGTATCTGCAGATTTGTCACTCGCAACATGCATTGACGTTAAAGTTACTTGCTGTGGATGTTTGTGAATTTGTGGTATTTGCTGAATATCCAACTTTTGGACAAGTGGATTCCAAAGCAGTACTGCAACCCCTGTGATATCGGTAACAAAGGATAGCATTCGGCATTGACCAAAGATTGTAGGTTGGCAGGTTAATTGGCCAATACAAATTGCTACCGATGCAGGGGGGAGTGGTGGAATCCAGGGAGAGTTGATTGGAATGCGGGGAGAATAAAACAAAATTAATATGAGATTTAGTTGTTTTTTTTAAAGTGCTTAATGGTTGGTACAGACTCTAGAGAGAAAGTAGAACTGATGGAAAGTGAAGTCTGCAGTACAATGGTGTAAGGGAAAATTATGCAGCTGAACAGTAACGAAGACCCTTGCATTATCCTCCAGACTCTCCGTGCAAATCCACACTCTGCGAAGAGGTGGGCAACTGTCTCCTCTCCATAGCAGTCGTCCCGAGGGCAGCGTGCATTGCTAGCAAGATTCCGACGGTGCAGGAAGAATCTAACTGGGAGGGCATATGAGAAACATCTTGCACAATAAACTTTATGACATTGATTTAAATAGCTCATTAGCTTGAGATGCAGTAAACGAAGATGACACAACCATAATAATTCTCAGCCCACTTACGTTTTGTTTAAGGATCTCCTCCTTTGGAAGCTGACCTTCCAGCTATGTAGTTCCAACAAAGGCGTACACTTTGTTTTGTAATGGGATACTTAATCATGGGTAGCTGCAGTGCTCCAAATATGACATGGGCAGGTGTGGGATGCCAGCAGGGGATCAGATATCCTCAGTAATTATTAAACACGTTAAATACATGTGCGTATGTATGTGCTGCTTCAAAGATGGTCACACTTAATTCCTTTGCACACCCTAAGTGATTTATACAGATATAATTGGGTAATTTTATCTTCATGCAGTCTAAATTTGATTGGGGAATGAATCATTCATCTGCTCCTCTTGGATTTGTAGCCCAGCAGAAACACATTAATTTGCCTTGCCTTTTTACATTATGTCTCATCTAAATCCAATTTGTAATTAAGCCTCTCAAAAAATGTTTAGTGATTAGGGAATAAATATATACCCCTGGGAGCCAGTTTTAAAAATTTCACTTAAAGTTCATGACTTGGCCATGTAGTGTCATTTCATTTTAGTATTCATGCTGGAAAGCATGAGATAGGGGCAGAGAGCATAGAGAAATAAGGCCAACAGCTATCCTTTACATAAATAATAACTACTTCAAAGAAAAAGAAGCATGCTCAGCATATTCTTTATTACAACAGGCTCGTTTGAACCGACCTTTGTGCTGTTAATTTTTTGTTTTGCTTTACTTTGGGATTTTCTCCATTTCTTTCTAAGGATGAAGTCAATCAAAAGTACATGAAGAAATACATTGCTTTTAATTGATCACTTGTCTTAAAGTTGATTCTGTCCAGAGTTTGCAAGTTCTCCCTGTGATTTTATTATAAAACCGGGTGCTTCGGTTTCCTCCCACATCCCAAACACATGCAGGTTTGGAGGTTTAGGAAAATAACTCCAGATGCTGGTTCAAATCGAAGGTAGACACTAAATGCTGGAGTAACTCAACGGGTCAGGCAGCATCTCAGGAGAGAAGGAATGGGTGACGTTTCGGGTCGAGACCCATCTTCAGACCCGAAACGTCACCCATTCCTTCTCTCCTGAGATGCTGCCTGACCCGCTGAGTTACTCCATCATTTTGTGTCTACCTCAGGTTTGGAGGTTAATTGGCTTCTGTAAAATGCCCCTCATGTGTAGGGAGTGGGAAAGTGGGATGACATTGAACTAGTGTGAACGGGTGATCAATGATTGGCGTGGATTTGGTGGGCTGAAGAGCCTATTTCCATTCTGTATCTAAACTAAACTAAGCTAATGTAAAACGGTAGCAGACACCCTTTCTCCTCCCCAAAACACTCTCTCTTCCTCTTTGTTTCAGGAATCAATCTTTATGATTTGTTATCCATGCCTTACTATTCTCTGCGTAATTGGCAAATCAGTATTTTAGACAAGCAATGATTATACCAAATATTCTAATAAACACAACTGAATTTTCAGTGTTAAAACATGCAGGTTACTCATGAATTACTGAGATGAACCTCTTATTATTTATTATGATGGACCAAAAAATGTAGATCCTTGCCCCTGGTCGTCCCTGAGGACTAGAGAACTGGAGAAGAGGCTAGAGGTAGTCGGCGGCCACGGACATAACAGCAAAGAGCCAGTAAGAGGAACGGGGTCTTTCCTTCAAGGTCACCGGCGGGGAGGGGGGGAGAGAGAGGAGGGGGGGAGAGAGAGGGGGGGGGGGAAGAGAAGGGGGGAGAGAGGGGGGGGGAGAGAGGGGGGGGGGAGAGGGGGGAGCAAGCGAGCGAGTGCCCTGCAACACAAAGGCTGAATGGTGGCTGGGTGAGGGGAGGGTGAACAGTTCGCTGGACGATCTGGATGGAGGCGACGGCTGCAATGGCCAGCTGCAGCTTGGACTTTGAAAATGGCACCACGCTGGCGGGCTTTATCTATACACTTTGTACTTAATCTGGGATTGTTTTTATGCATAGTAATTTACTGAACTATGCAAAAAAATGATTTCACGGTACCTTGGTACATGTGATAATAAAGAACAATTGAACCATTGAACAGTCAACTTTGTTATGCTACAAAATGACACGGATGAGATATTAAAAGGAGATTTATTGCAACCAAACTTCCACCTATACCACACCTCCATGCTGATTGGAAGGCAAGTGTAAAGGAGGGTCAGATAGTTGTTCATGAATGGTCTGAGATCTCTTATGACTATTCTGATGCATAGCAGAGAAGCAGAAGACATTTTGAAAAAATGGACTTGGTGGGAAAGAGCTTGGAACTGAATATTGAATGCAAATGTATCACATGTATTCGTATTTGCAGTTATTGATTTTAATAGTTTTGATTTTCTTATTTTGGTATAATAGAGAGCAATATAATAAGTTGGAAACCCTGATATTGGTTAAGCAGGTAGTAAGAGGTAAAATAGGCATCAATTAGTTCTATAAGCTATATTAGATGGTGTTACTTAATATGGCTTACTTGGGAGTGGCCATGTGCCAAGTGTCTGATGTAGGAAATTCTGAAAATGATAAGAAAGATGAATAGTTTGTAATATGTTCAGTTCAGTTAAGTTTATCATCACATATACTGAGGTACAGTGAAAAGCTTTTGTTGCGTGCTAACCAGCCAGCGGAAGAACAATACATGATTACAATCGAGCCATTCGCAGTGTACAGACACATGATAAAGGAATAACTTTTAGTGCCAGTAAAGTCCGATCAAACATAGTCCGAGGGTCCCTGATGAAGTAAATAGTATGTTAGATCTGCTTTCTGGTTGCAGTAGGATGGTTCAGTTGCCGGATAGCAGCTGGGAGGAAACTGTCCCTGAATTTGGAGCTGTGCATTTTCATTGTTCTATATCTTTTGCTCGATGGGAGAGGGAAGAAGAGGGAGTTGTTTAAACCTAAGAGCTTATGTACTGTGAAAGCATGATGGGAAAATATGCCAACATAGTGAAGGGAACTTAACAATGTTAGGAGAGGCAATGAATAAATTTATAAGGTGTAAAACACATAAGCTTTGAAACACTTTGGGTTCTCAGAGTGTTTTTTAGTGCGCACTGTTAATGCCTTGAATAAACCGACTCATTTGAGAAGCGTACCATCTTTACGAGATGTTCTTTGTGCCTGTTCCTACCTGAGCCGTAATCAAGAGGGCAACTGGATCCCACTTGAAAGCCAGATTCAGGGTACAGGTTAAACACAAAGTTCCCTCCTACAATACGCAACTGCCTTGCTGCTCATGGCTGCATTAAAGGCTGACTGTGGTTATAGTAAACCTATCAGTTCTCCATGCATTCCTGTAGAAGCCGATTTCTTTCGAAACAAACACGTGGAGTCCTTTTATCTCTCCGATCCCATGCCTCTCTGGGAACAATAGGCTAAATAAATTAATCCACTACATCTCCATCTCTATTGCAATGGACATTACTACAAATACTGCAACAATCCTGTGACTTTTTCACCTTTAAGAGAACATTCCAGTGAGCTATTATTATTTATACTCGCACGTCAGTTCAATGGCAGCAACATGTCTGACTTGCCTAACAGGACAGGCACATATCTCTGTTAGTAATTGCTTTATACCAACCGACTGGGTGAATATCCAGAGGGTCATAAAAATATTCGGTAACTCTCTGGCAGTATCTGTAGAAGGGGAAATAAAATTAACATTTAGGTCAACTTGCCAACATCTCTGATTTGGTGGCAAATCAGGTGAACATCACTCCTACAAGTTGATGATTTCATGGAATCACTCCCCAAATAAGAATATTAATAATATTGATATTCATTGAGCTGAAACATTAACATTCTTCCTGCAAATGCTGCCTGGCTTGATTTCCAATATTTTTCGGTTTTATTTCAGATTTCCAGCATCTGCAAAATTTTGCTTTGGGATTACTGCTCCATTTGTTCAGAAACCAAACCATTTATTTTTAGGTCAAACCTCAGAGACCTGAAGGGAAAGATTAAAATGAATACTGTATATATTTGTGGAGTTCATCTCAGAATGTGGAGAGTTAAGAACATTTTGCTGCTGTACATCATGGTAATTCAGGGAGAACCTAATTGAGATAAGGCAAGCTCTTTCAATGGACTGAGTGCCTTATAATTCTGCATAGAACTTCAAACTGTGGATTAATCTATCTCACTGCATCCAAAGTGTATGTTTGGATTGAGTGAATTTAAACTAGTTGGACCAGCAAAACGTGATCACCAAGCAGAGCCGAAGGGATGAATGTCTTATCCATCATTGAAATTCAAAGCAGCATCCTTGTTGCCAAATAAATGCTGTAGACCTACCTGAATTCTGTTTATTTTAATATTGTTCACTGCAGTCTAATATACTTACAAGTTGCACGTCATATGGCAATATCTCAATCAAAACGTCCTTCAAAACACACTTTATATTTGCCGTGTCTTTTCAACAAATTCCTTCCTTTGAATAGTTGCCTAAACGTGACCAGTCAGCGACACCTTGTTCCATTTATGGCATTTCAGTATTGTAGGCAAATCTGGCATCTAATTATATTAAAGTGGTATCCTCACATCCTGCAAATAGAGGGAAAAAAAGGAATTCATTGCCACGGGTGGCTTTGGAGGCCAAGTTAATGGAGATTTTTTAGTGCATTTCAATTTACAGCATCTGAACATGCACTTATTGAATTTCCCAAAATGCATCATCTCGCACTTGTGGGATTAAATTAAATCTGCCAACTTTCTGCCTGATCTATTTAAATCATCGCGGCCCAATGGCGCAGCAGTCGAGCTGCTGCCTTAAAGCGCCAGAGACAATGAGAGTCTGTATGGAGTTGGTACGTTCTCCCTGTTACCCTTTTGGGTTTCCTCCTGCACTCCAAAAACGTACATGTTTGTAGGTTAATTGGCTTTGGTTATCAATTATAAATTGCCCCTATTGTATAGGATAGTGCTAGTATATGTGGTGTTTGCTGGTCGGCACAGACTCGGTGGGCTGAAGGGCCTGTTTCCAGGCTTTATCTCTAAACTAAACTAAACATTCCATGTAAATAAGGGAATTATTGTCATGTAGGGCATGTAGAACTATACTGCACTGAAGTGTTCAGCATCAGCAGTGGCAATCATGGCAACTTTGACTGTGATCATGTGGATGGAGCTCATTATGATGTTGAGTACCACTGCCTAGATTCATTTGAACTTCTTCTTCTTGCGTTTGAGGCAGCAGAAATTATGTGACACCCTCCAGGCGCTGTAGCCAGTGCAATGTGCTGTTGTCGAGGGCCGTGAGGTCTACCCCTCCACCAGGGGGACAGAGGACAGTGCAGTCGAACATGACATGCTGCGCTGTTTGATGGTCTGCTCCACACATGCAGGCTGCTGTGCATTCATTTGATGTGCATCCTTATTTACAGAAGAAAGAGGAGTCAATTTTATTGCTTTTGTCTTAAACCCTAGTGTTCATAACTTTAAAAGGCAACTGGCATCTGGTCCCTTGGCACAGAACCTGCCAGTCTGAAAGAACTTCACTCATCCACATAAACATTAACTAACATGACTATTGATGTGGCCCTGATTAAATAACTATTTATAGGGGTTAAATTGGGACTATGTAGATTCACCAAGCATAGTCTGAGACTGCTAAACAGTTGAATGCTGTACCCCAAAATAAACAAACTGACAAATAGAAGTGCAAAATATTGTAAGGAGGTGGAGGTAAATATCTTAAATACTGTA
Organism: Rhinoraja longicauda; assembly: GCF_053455715.1. Taxonomy (NCBI): domain Eukaryota; kingdom Metazoa; phylum Chordata; class Chondrichthyes; order Rajiformes; family Arhynchobatidae; genus Rhinoraja; species Rhinoraja longicauda. Next base: position 12,666,413 of record NC_135979.1, read on the forward strand.
CGATTGTGCGGACATGGAACGAGCTGCCAAAGGTAGTTGAGGAAGGTACAATAACAACATCTAAAAAACACTTGGACAGGTACATGGATAGGAAAGGTTTGGAGGGATATGGACTGAAGACCCGCGTGGGTTTCCTCTGGAATCTCTGATTTCATCCCACACTTCAAGGACGTACATGATTGTAGGTTAATAGGCTTGGAAAAATTGTCCCTAGTGTGTGTAGGATTGTGTTAGTGTTCTGGGATCACTGGTTGGTGCGGACTCGATGGGATGAAGGGCCTGTTTCTGTGCTGCATCTCTAAACTAAATTAAACTAAACTAAACTGTGGGCAGATAGGACAAGTGTAGAAGGGGCATCTTGGTCGACATGGAAGAGTTGGGCCGAAGGGTCCATTTCCATGCTCTCTGATTCAATTACTTGATCTGACAAGTAGCGTGTTCCAACCGCATGAGATGTAACAGAGGCTGGCATCCCTAGAGCCAACACCATTGCCGGTGAATCCAGAGGGGAGTTTATGCTACAGATCCCACTGCCAGTGCCAGTAATAACAGCAGAACAATAGATCATCTGTTCTGATACCTAATTGTGCATCAGCGTTAAGCTTCATCATTATGGAGTGAATTCCCTCAGTGTATTACAAAACATGTTTGTACTTTCTGTCAATCACCAGCTGTGCTTTGATAGGGAAAAATAATTGCCCGTTATTCAAAAACACCACGCAGTTAGTAATGAGTATTTTACATCAGAAGTTGACATTTATATTTTTGAATCACATCCTTTGTTCGCCACAAGGTGGATAGATTTTCCTCATTTATAGGGTGACAGTGACGGGAGTAAAACTGCGAACACGGCGTGCTTGGAGACAAGGGGAGTAATGAGGGAAATTGGCAGTGAAGTGTTAACGCTGACTGACATACCAGCTGTGAGTTGAATTCAGTGGAATGAATCCTCACAGCTAAGGAGCATCATGAGGAAGCTAGGCTATCAGATGAAAAATACTAGTCTCCCATTTCACTGAAGCTGAGTTAATACACAGGGGCTTTAAGATTTTTTTTCTTCTGTTGTAGATCATTCAGTGGTGTTGCTTCCTTTTCTGAAACAAAAGCACGTACCACCAGATTCAATAGCAGCTTCTTCCCCACTGTTATCAGACTCGTGAACGGACTTCTCCTAAGCTAAGGATGTGTTCCCGATCTCTCAATTTACCTCATTGCACTGCACTTTTTATTATCTTTAGTTTGGTTTAGAGATGCAGCACGTAAACAGTTCTTTCGGCCCTCTGAGTCCTCACTGACCAACGATCCCCGCATTCTTACACTACCATACACACACTAGTGACAATTTATACCAAGCCAATTAACCTACAAACATGTATGTCTTTGGAGTGTGGGAGGAAACCAGAGCTCCCGGAGAAAACTCACACGGGTCACCGGGAGAACATACAAATTCCTTACAGACAGCACCTGTAGTCAGGTTTGAACCCGGATTATCAGCACTTAAGGCAGCAACACTACCGCTGTGCCACCCTCTTTGTAAAGGAAGATGTGAGACTGCACAGAAGGGCTCAGCATATTTCCATTGTCAGCCTCCTGACACGGGGTGCATTTGATCGCTTCCTGCATGAAAGGGTTGATTGATTTACACATTGTCTTAAAGGCACAGCATGGAAACAGGCCCTTCAGCCCACCGAGTCCACGTTGACCATCGATCAGCCGTTCACACGAGTTCCATGTTATCCCACTATATCATTCACTCCCTACACTCCAGGGGTAATTGTTTAGAGGCAAATTAACCAACAAACCCACTTATCTTTGGGATGTGGGAGGAAACCGGAGAACCCGGAGGAAACTCACAGGGAGAATGTGCAAACACCACACGGAGAGCACCCAAAGTCAGGATCGAACCCGGGTCTCTGGCGCTGTGAGGCCACTGTACCGTCCCTTGTGGGTGACAGTTTGGTTGTGTGTTTATATTGAGGGAAGGTGGCATGTTGTTTCACTGGTTTGCAGTGTTTGGAGTGAGAAAATAAAAACCGAAGGAGTCTGAGGAGAAGGAGGTGGCATAATGCAGTCAGGGAATAGAGGGGAGCAGGGAAAGGGAAGTTGTTGAGGCGTGAGGCCACAATATCAGCAAAGAGTGAAGGAGAAGAACTATAATAAAAACAGAAAATTCTGGAAATATTTCTTAGGTCAGCTCTAAACTTTAGACTTTAGAGATACAGGGTGGAAATAGGCCCTTTGGCCCACCGGGTCCGTGCCGACCAGCGATCACCCCACACACTATAACGCTATCCCACACACTAGGGACAATTTACAATTTTACCGAAGCCAATTAACCTACAAAACCTGTATGGCTCTGTAGTGTGGGAGGAAACTGGAGCACCTGGAGAAAACCCACGCAGTCACTGGAAGATCATACAAACTCCGTACAGGCAGTACCCGTAGTCAGGATCGAACCCGGGTCTCTGGTGCTGTGAGGCAGCAACTCTACCGCTGCGCCACCGTGCTATCAGCTGCACCTGTGCTGAGAAAAACAGAGTCAACGTTTCAGGTGGAAGATCTTTTGTCAGAACTAGAACGTTTATATTAATAACCCTACTGATTTTATCATTGAAATTATTTATTTTGACTTTGCCTAGGGAGCTAAGCTCCAAGCACTCCAACTTCTCATCAGGTGGGAATTTATTACATGGGGAGTTTTCTGCACTGCAGGACAACAACACATGACCACGAGATCTAATATAGTATTAGAAGTCTTCTATTTAGTCAAAATGCACCGCTCCTCTGAGAGGCGTTTCCTACCACAATTTTCAGACCATCACCATTCCCCCAAGCACTGGTCCCCAAAACCGTGCACACAATCCTGAACACTACAGGCATTGTTTATCATGGGCTACCTTCACATATAATTTTCTGAAAGTCCCAGCAGTTTACTTGTGGCGACATGTCCTTGGTATCGAGGTCACTGTAATTCATTTAAATGTTGAAAAAAATATTTTTTCTTAATAAAATAGGAATATTCCTTCAGGACACCATCATTAAAAATCATTCAGCTGTGACAATGATGCTTTAGCTCTGTCTTGTCAAAGATATGAAAAAGGATAATGTTATTTGAAATGAATTATTCACGATATACTACAGGGCCATCTTCGATAGCCCTAAGCTTAAATCACAGGATAATGGATCCACAATTTTAGATCCTCATTATTTGAATTTTGGCCTTGTCTTCATTGAATGCATTTCAGAATTAGTTTCAATTCTGCCTGAAGTATGCAAGCATGCAAAGGAAATATTGCACCTCGAGAGCAGCTCGTATATCCTCTGGTTGTCTCACAGCCTTTTGTAGCCAAAGAAGTAATTGGAACAGTAGTTGGTGTTATAACATTGGGAATGGTCAATGCTAATTTATCTCAGAAACAATAATTAAGTCAATAATCAGAACTTTTATTATGATATTTTTTTAAGTAATGATCCGGGCATAACGTTGTCTCGGTCACTGGGGTCCAAACTGGTTAAGTGTCTGCTGGGATCACAATGTGCAGTTGATGTGAACATTCAAAGTAGGGCAATTACCATGATTTCAACTAATCTTGCAGTTTGCCATTTTACTGAATGCCCTCTGATTTCATGAATGCTGGACCACTTGAAGTTAGAGAGCACTGATTGTAGTCCGCACGCATTTCTTAAAGGAGGCGGCATTGATTGGGACGGGGAGTGGAAACCATTCCAAATGTCTTTGTAGCTTGTTAGATGATAGAACACAGATGCAAAGGAGCACCCAGGTGCTCAAGTGCCTCAGAGGTAAATGAGGCAGAGATTAGTCAGCAAAATGGAGCAGCTGGTTCAATCCTGACCTCTGGTACTCCCTGTGTGCAGTCTAACGTGTGTCCACATGGTTTATCTTCTAGATGTTCCAGTTTCCATCCACATCCCAAAGACATGCAGGTTTGGAGGTTAATCAGCTGGTTAAATTGCATCTAATGTTTAGTTTAGTTTAGTTTAGAGATACAGCGTGGAACCAGGCCCTTCAGCCCACCAAGTCTGCACCGACCAGCAATCCTCGCACATTAACACTATCCTACTCACACTAGGGACAATTTTACATTTACACCAGGCCAATTAATCTACATACCTGTGTCTTTGGAGTGTGGGAGGAAACCGAAGATCTTGGAGAAAACCCACGCGGTCAAGGGGAGAACGTACAAACTCCTTCCAGAACGCACTCATAGTCAGGATTGAACCCGGGTCTCCAGCTTTGCAAGCGCTGTGAGGCAGCAACTCTACCGCTACGCCACCGTGCCGACCCTGTGAGAGTGAGTAGTAGAATTTAAGGAGGAGCTGATGAGAATGTGGGGATAATAAAAAAGAGCAGGATGAGTGTAAATGTTCTTGATGGTCAGTGTGGACTGGGTGGGCCTATAGAGACATGTTTCCATGCTGTATGACTCTGAGAGGGATGCTTTGGTTGCAGGAGGCTAGAAGGTCTTAACAGCAGAAACCAAAAAGGTATGGGTGGATAGCTATTGAGGTAAATGTGGGGACGACTGCCACAAGTAGTTGAGCGCAAAAGTTTCAATGATTTCACCAGCTCTGTGAATGTCTCTATTCAAGAGGTATTTTCCACCACTGCCCCCGTAGCCTGACACATTGCCTTGAGCATAACTCCATCTCCACAGTCAAAAAGGCCCAACAGAGGATGTACTTCCATGGGCAGCTGAGGAAACACAATCTGCCACAGGCAATGATGGTCCAATTCTATACTGCCATTGTAGAGTCTGTCCTCACCTTCTCCGTCATGGTCTGCTTTGGCTCAGCCAGTGTAGGGGTTTCGTTCCCTTTGCTCCACTTCGGGCCCAACTGCCCGAGTGATTCTCTCCCTTGTCGGTGGGTCAAACGGCCACCCCGGCCACCACTCCACTCGAGCGGTTCCCAAGAGAGAATACAAAAGGGAGAGTGGGCGTTTCGAGACGCCCGGATTCCCCTGGGTTCTAGACCTCGGAATTATGGTGGGATATGATAAAAGGTTGACTTGACCAGAGCGTGCTGATGAGAGAAAACAGAAACCCAGACGGACTCAAAGCGAGTCTAAAATTTACAGGCTTTATTAAACAAATGGAAAATCAAATCTCACCAATACTACATAACACGTGATAAAACTTATGCTTCAAACTAAGACTATGGAAAGAAAATTATCGGGCATGTCGTAAAACTTACTTTACACAATTTAATTACAAATACACACCCCCCCCCCCTCTCCTTCTTCTCTCAACCTCTATCCTATTTCGGGAACTTCACCAGGTCGTCAGGGGTACTTACAGCTAGATCGATGCAGGGTCAGGAGACGTCCAACAGAGCAGCCGAAAACCAAGAAGGGGCCTCCTCTCTTGCTTGCCTGCTCCCCTTTTTCTACCTGAGAGCTTCTCCCTTGAAAACTCCCAGCTGATCATCATGATAAAAGGGTCTTTTGATGATTGCCAGTTTCGATCTGGCATGAACAATAGGCTTCCGATGATAATGGGTTTGCTGATGTCATGATGCATCGGCCTAATCGTTATTCCATCACCTGGATGGGCTCCCATTGTCCCGATGGATGGGCCATTTACGATGGTGATTGTCTTGCTGCTGGGCTATTCACCCCCGTCTGCTGGGCTCCGTTCCTTCCTTTGTCTTTCCAAGGTAATCTCGTTATCTCTGTCCCGGCCTTTCCTGTTCTCACCACTCGCATAGTCATGTGGCTGCTCAGGCCCACAGACAGGCCCATAGTCATGTGACTGCTCAGGCCCACAGACAGGCTTTGAACTTGTTCTTCCTTTGTGATCCCTTGGGGGGGGGTTTGTGTTTTTGCAGCCAGCATGTCTGTTTTAAAAAATGTCCAGGTCCTTATCCCCGAGTTCTTCCATAATTTTGGAGGATTTGCCCCAATAAGGTACACCAGCAAGCACGACATCCGGAGGCTGTAACGAATCGTTCGATCAAGGTTGTTGGCTGCAACCTTCCCCCCATTGACGAACTGTACACTGCAAGGGCCAGGAAGCGAGCGGGCAAGATCATCTCTGACCCCTCTCACCCTGGCCATAAACTCTTTGAAGCACTTCCCTCTGGAAGGCGACTCCGGACTGTCAAAGCCGCCACAGCCAGACATAAAAAGCTTTTTTTCCCGCAAGTAGTAGCTCTACTCAATAACCAAAAGTCTGTAGCCTCTTTTTGCTCTGGTTTATTTCATTCACATGTTTAAACTATAATGTTTTATTCTTAATGTTTTATGCTTTATTCTTAATTGGTTACTGTATGTTCGTGTTGTTACTTGCGAGCGGAGCACCAAGGCACATTCCTTGCTTGTGTACACACCTGGCCAATAATATTCAATTCAATTCCAGATGGTTCATAAATGTTGATAGTATTTGCTTCCACCACCTTCTCAGGCAGTGCATTCCAGATTTTAACCCGATCCCACTAAATCCTTTACTCAAGGTGGCACAGCGGAGGGTGGCATGGTGGCGCAGCAGTACAGGTGTTGCCTTACAGCGCTAGACACACAAGTTCGAACCTGACTACGAGATGCTGTCTGTATGGAGTTTGTATGTTCTCCCTGTCAGCACGTGGGTTTTCACCAGGTGCCCTGGTTATCCCCCCACAATCCAATGACGTACAGGTTGGTAGGTTCATTGTCTTCAGTAAAAATTGTAAATTGTCCCTAGATTTTTTTGATTCCTGCTCCCATTTCAAATGTTTCCACATCAGCTGTTTTGAGATCCATGTGGTAGTAATAAAAAAAAGGAAAAAGGCTTGTTACCATTGTATGGTTTGATCTTTAATATCGCAATTTACATAACTAAAATCATGGGCCCAATGACAGAGCAGAAATGGCATTGATTAATGGAGGACAATAGGAGTGAAGATACCTGAAAAAATTGATGGAGAGGTATTAACAAAATATTTGCAGGATTCAAGGATTCTGATCAATGGATAGAGAAAGCATATCCTGAAGAGCACAGTTTTATTAAAGCAAATTGCAAGTAAGATACAGAAAAACTATCAATAAAATAGCAATACAAAATAACAGGTCTCACGCCCCTCGGCATATTCAAGTCTCCGGTCTGCACTGGCTGGCACTGGCACACACCACGGTTTAAGCTCTCTCTCTCTCTACCTCTCTGGGTGAGCTTCTCTCTCTTCCACACAAAGGTGAAGCTTTTCTTTCTCTCTCTCCCCCTCTACAGAAGATCTGCTCTAATGGTAGAAGCATGCACTTTTATATAATAACTTTATCTCTGACAACAACAGGTGTCGAAATGTCAAAATACCCACCCTCCTCGGTACCGTGATGGCGTGAGTTATGCGTCCTATCAAAAGCTGAGCTTGTCTCGGATGTCTCTAGGAAAGCAAAGCTTATCTCAGTGACCTCGCAGGTGGCCTCATGATTTACTGGTCCTGTCGAGTTAGCCTAAACATTCTTTGAAAACATCTTCTTGTTTTCCTGAGCAGGGTTTGAAATGTGGTGCTGTTAATTTAGCTGACAACTCCATTTTAGCTGACATAGTCTGCTTAACCCTTACATTACAAAAGGCTGATGGTATTTAAGGCATGTATGTCTTGTGACCAGAAAGCGAATGTATTGATCAATAGTCTAGTAGGAATAAGGTCAAGGCCCACTGGTTAGGTCTGAGACTAGAACCTCAGGACATTGTGGCTCTGGAGTAACAAATACCTTTTTACAATCAATACTGGAAATGCTGCAAGTACAAATACTATTAAGGAGAAAAAGGTAATTTAAGATACAAATAAATTACTGAGGAGCTACAATTATGTACGTCAAGGTTGAGGATCGCACATGATTCAATCTGTAAACATGGAATGGCTGGTATAATCTATTTGTTCCCTTACAACAAACTTCATTTGACAGGTATATTGGCCACCCTGTATATCATTCTGCTCATGATCTGCATGACAGAAAATATTAGCCAGCTTCTCTTAAAAGTTAAATTAAATATCGTACTTCTATTAAATTTCTCTTCATTTTTATTCTTTGCAGGAGTTACCTTTTCCCTTTTTTCAACTTAATTCTTGGTAACCGTTGGATGAAGATAGGCTATAGCGTAAATTAATTCTGCATCATTAAAATCTGTTCACAGAATGATTAAATACTTCTTGATCCATCAGTAAATTCAACGTGCATGCAAAAGTTGTAATAGCACGCTTTCATTTAATTGCATATTTTAATATGTTGTTTATAAACCTATGCTAATACACAATATAAGCCTGGAGCTTTAAATATTGCATAGAATCATTTGAGTATCTCTGGTGCTTAAATTTAAAAAAAAACTGTTTCCACCTTGACAAAACCAATGCACCTCTTTAGCAAAAAGCAAGAAATGTTGGAGTAACTCAGCGGATCAAATGCAAAACGTCACGTATCCATGTTCTCACTTGATGCTGAGTTACTCCAGCAGTTTGTATTCTTTGCTCAAGATTCCAGCATCTGCACTTCCTTGTGTCTACGTTTTAATGCACCTCTTTGTTTTTTTCTTTATTACCAGTTGATAATACCAGCAGAACTACACCTAATAGGTGACCAAAAATGGGATTGAAAAACCTGTGGCTGCAAAACAAAGAATAGAATAATTATGGTGATGTTTTTAAACTGGTACTTGTAACTGGAGTTAAAACTGACAAAGAATATGATCCCATGAAATCAGCAAACTATTTGAAATTCATGAAAGTAGTCAAACTTAACGTTGGATATCAGTTCTTAAAGAAAGATCATCAACTAGAACGTGAACTCTCATTCTCTCCCCACATATGACTGGCTAGCACGCAACATAAGCTTTTCACTGTATCTCGGTACACATGACAATAAACTAAACTAAGCTAAACTAATCGTAGCCACGTGTTTATATCAATTACTATTGCCAATCTTGATTAAATACTAATTGGTGTTGGACCCGGTTACAGTAGAGAAGACTATCAAGGACAACATTTCCAGAACTTTTTAACTGCTCCAAGTTAAAAACAAATCTTTTAATAGGCGTTTAACAATTCACACACGGTCAAATGAGCGATTTCACATTGTGGCTAGTTTATACTAATCTACTATTTACACCATGTTGCCTAATTGAGCTGCATCTCCAAAGAGACAAAAACAAAAAGGGAGCACGTGTTTTGGATACGACAACAAAGTGGCTCATTTCATGTTGAGGTAAATAATAAATGTTAATTTTCACGCTGAAGGCACGTAGATTGGATTAAGTGTGGACATCAAGCCGGGTGGAGCAGTGCTCGTCACCAACCCCTCGAGCAAACTACCGCCAGAAAGGAGACAAAGAAGAGAGAAGCGCTGCTCTGGTGCCTCCCCTCCCTTTGTGTTGTCTAACAGTGCGAAACCCAAACTTACATTCCGCAACCTGCAGTGTTTTCTCAAAACAACGCAGGCTGTGGGAGGGAGGTTAAAAAAAAAAACCACACACACACACACACACAGGGCGTAATCTGACTTGGGAACTAATTTGGCATCATGTCACCTGAAAGCACCAAGGTCGAATCAGCTAAATATAATCCCCGTCCCTCGGTGTCGAGAGAGACTCTCTTTCTATCGGGTGCTTCCCTCAGGTGGTGGGACATGGCCACTCCTAGAGCAGCTCTCCAGGAGCTGCTTGACAGGAGGACTGAGCTCGTTTGCAATGGCTGGGTTCCCGTCACCACGGCTGTCAAAGTAAGTGCCCTGGCAGCCGCTCGTCGCCACTCTCCTTCCCCGTGGAAGAAGCTCGGGATATCGCCCATCAAGCTGCTGTTTGGCGACAGAGTTAACATGAGCAATGTCTGCCACTGGTTCATGCAGACGACCGAGACTCGCTCCCTGGCCATCGCGAAGAGGACGACTTTGCTGGGGGCTCCCGCCAAGCGGAGGAGGAAGAGGAGGAGGAGGCGGCGGAGGCGGGGGCCCGGGGAAGGCCTCACTGGGCCCCGGGGCACGGCGGCTGACCGCGGCCTGGGCCCGGGCCCGGGGAGGAGGGCGTGTGCTCGGCGCAGGGGGAAGGGTGGGTGTGGCGGCCCGAGCAATTGGCTGAGTCGCCATCATGTCGAGCGCGGCAGCGGCTGCGGCTGCGGCGTGTGTCGGAGGGAGGAGTCGGAGTCGGAGTCGCCGCCGCCCGACGGAGATGAAGCTGGAGCTGCGACGTTGCCGCAAGCCCACGGCACTCACAAGGCAGCGGCAGCCGCCATCCCCTCGCGTCCTCCGTCACCTCAGGCCGCCTGGACTCTGTTGAACAGCCCGCCCGTGTTGTCGGTCACAGGGACCGACTACAAGTTGGTGCCGGTCGGCAACGCCTTGCCTGACCCGGGGAAGATGGCGGCGGCGGCGGCAGCAGAGGAGACCGTGCCCCAGCAGGGGGACTCCTCATCCTCCTCCACCACCTCCTCCTCCACCACCACCACCTCCTCCTCCTCCTCCTCCTCCTGCTGCAGCCAGCGGCCCGCACCACCCCTCCTGGGCTGCCTGCGGGAGTGCTGGGTGATGCTCAGGAACATCGAACAGCCCAAGAGAACAAAGCGAAGCCGTACCTGTTCTGAGGAGAAGTTGGCCGATTTCTTCCAGGAGCGGAGGCGGCGGAGGAAGAGTTTAACTCCCCTCAAAGCTGTTGGCTACTGCCAGCCTGGCGATGCCCCCTGGGCGAGCAGACAAGAGGCCCTACCCTCTGTACAGACACGGCCCGGGCTGGACACTAGGCCGACTTCTCCCACTCTACTGGACTGTACAAAGCAGAGCGACGACCAGAAGCAACGGGACAGTCCGCTGGCCGATGTCCAGTGGCAACTGGTCGGGCTAAAGGAGTGCAGGGTCACTCTGAAGAAGATCAACGTTTTGGATGGGTACCATCGAAATGGCTGCGTTGGGAAACAGCTCTCCAATGTACCGTCACCGTGCAAGAACCCGACGCAAACTTTGGAGAGGAAAGTTTGGGAAGAAGGTGGTGCTGAAGTTGAGCGTCATTCTGAGTCTCACGGTGCAAGTTTCTGCCGGAAAGCCCCTAGTCAGTGGTTAGCGACAAACAACCGCATTGCTTGTGCAGGTGCAGCAGACTTTGCAAAAGGAAGGTGCTTTAGCTCCGCTGGTGAATTAAATTCCCGAGAATCGGGCGTGAAAAACAAAGCGAAAGAAACTTTCACAGACGCCAAGTGGAGCCAACGAGGACTGAAAGAATGCAAAGTGGTGCTGGAAAAATTAACACCACTGATTGGGAACCCCTTCATCACTTTATCAGATGATCAGCTATTTAGATTAGGTTGGGATGCTAATAGAAATAAAAGCAATCGTTAGAGCTGGAGAGGAGAAATCGTAATATTTCCAATTTCCTATTACAGATGATAAAAATTACAGTTTGGATGCTTTTCGTTCGTAGGGGGACTTGGGTGATTTTGCCTTCAACGAGCAAGCCTTTTGCAGTTATTAGAAATATTGCATTAATGGACAATCTTGATCGTAGTGAAAGCACTGTTAATCTATTATAGACTCAAGGGACTGATTTACACTTGAATTGAAGCCTGAATTGAAGCAAAGAGTGTATTTACCAACAAACATCAACTGTTGAGGTAGTCGGCAGAACAGAATTGCAAATTGATGAAGGGGAAGGGGAGGAGGATTCCAAGCTAGGCACTATGGACTAATTTACAAATAGATTCCCTTTAGTCATATGCCTTAAATGTCTGAGAGAAAGCCTGGCATAGTGTATGTGCTCATGGCAGAATTAGGGTATTGTTTTTTTGCCAGACACAATAGGATGGGTTAGAAGTGATGTTATGGTTTGATGTTTACAGTTTTACTGCGGAGCGGAATTAACATGAAACTTCGGGTGGCACTTTTATGAAACAATACGTGTAAAATATTTAAATTTTCTAATCAGGTTTTTAACTTTGGTTTGCCTCTTAACAATTCTGAAAACTCAGGGTGAAAGCTAAACTAAAATGAACCAATTCAGAATAATTTAATGTTACAGAGAACAGTTTGTTCTACAAACTATTTTACAAATGAGAATCTGTTTTGTTTAATTGTGTACTTTATGCATTAACATTTTGCAGATTTTATCAATCTAAATAAATAAATCTGTTTTGCTAGAATTATCAAATGGAGGTTTTTTTTTTCTTCAGTTAATTGCAGTTTGAATCTACATCATGAGATCATTTGGTTGTAGGTATCTGAAGTGTGATTTTTTTTTGTATAGATGTTGCATATTTAAGATAATGATGAGAACTGACTTCAAGTTCGAAAGTAAAATATGCAACATTGTCTTAAATTAACACACTTTGGGGTTTTAGATTGGCCACTGCAGAGTTTTTTGTTTGCAAATCATGGAATTTGTGATTTGAAAAAAAATTCATTGTACAAATCTTAAATGGCACGTTCAAAATGATTTGATTGCCTGTTTAATATTTAGCATAAGCAGTTTGTCCTGACCACTTACTGACCCTCCACTTTCTACATGAGTTCACTTAGTATTGGTGTTTCTTTACTTTTAAGTTGGTAAACTGGTTAACATCGTCATACATTGCAATAAACTTAAACTAAGTTCATTTAACATTCTACAAGATTAAACTGCACCACTACCACCTTTTCGTTAGTACTGGTGATCTACTGTTGCAGATGGTCTGATTCTAGTTTGTGATAGCTACACAGCCATAGTAAAAAAACAATCCAATAAATCAGGGCATTCTTCAGTTAAGCCTTGTTGCATGTTGTACTCCTGTATTCCTTGCCAACAGACCTGGCACTGAAATTGTTGCAATATTGTGAAATTTTACCTGCCTACGAGTTCCATTTTTTTAAATGGGAAAGCTAATGCTAGTGCTCTTTAGAAATGTATTTTTACAGCAAGATAAATGGTAATTGCTGCTGAGCAATCTATCCTGTGGGGGTGGAGAGAGAATTGTGTGCAGTCTCAGTCCCTCGTGAATCAATGTTATAGATCTCCTGCATTTTCTACTTGTAATTTTTCTCCTTTCGCAATGCTGTTTTCCAATTTTTGTTCAACTAAACTGTATTTAAAGAATCTTCACAGACACAGTTTAAGATAATTGTGCGACTCATTTGCAGGTGCCCACAGTTCCCTTTCCAAAGAATACAGAGGATGAAACTGATTTTGGAATACAGCAAAATTCCATTAATCTTGCACATTTGAGACTTTGAATAGTCCAGATCCTGCTATTCTGGAACCATTGCTCCTATTAATACTCCAAAACTATTCGGCTTTAAATGCTGCACAGAATAACTGTTCTTCTGGTGATCTGGGTGGGTTGAGAGGGAGCAGGGGAAACAACATGGGAACCAGGGACCAAGTGAGTCTAGAGGGGGGCATAGTAATTGGCACCCATTGAGCCAAGTCCTCAACCATTGGGACTTGCAATTTTGGTAATGTATCAGCAGGAGTAATCAGTGGCAAATCTTCTTAACTGTCTTTTAATCCATCCATAATGTGAGCAAAACCAAATGAAAACTTAACATTGATTTTAAATGTGTAAAAGGTCAGCTCTAAAGATAAGAAATAGCAGGCATTAACATAAGAAACAGCAGGCATTAATCCTTCATGCCTGCTTGGCTATTCGTCAAGATCATGGCTGATCTTTCAGTTTGGTATTTTCCTGCACTATCCCCATATCCCCTCATTCAACTGATACCCAAAATTCCAGCAAGCTCTGCTCTGAATGAACTGTCGATACTAATATAGTGCTCAAAGATTCAGTAGTCTTGTGGTGACAAAAACGTCTCATCTCAGCTTTAAGCAACCTACCACTTAAGAGACTGACATCTGGTTCTAGATTCTGCACCCAGGAAATCATAGGAGCCCTGTAAGAATTGAGTTTGGATGAGACTTCCTGGCCCACAGTAATTTCCTACTTGTAGCAATCTGAATTGAATTAATTTATATTGGCACTTAATACAAAATAGTTGGTCATAAAGGGAGCTCTTAAAATGAATTGAAATTATTGTAATGTTATGAACTTGCCAATGAGCAATATAAATAATTGTAAAACAAATGGAAAATTAGTCCAAAGTGACTTGTGTACATGAATAGAGAGAACTGAGGGACTAATTGAAGTTTTTCATAAATTATTGGATACTGGAACTGCACCAGAGAACGGAAATGTCAGAAATTTTCTCCCATTTGAGGAATGGAACAAGAACTGGAAGATTGCTAATGTGTTTCTAATTTTGTTACTGATAGGGTATGTACAGTTGGTGAGATTGCATCTGGAGTACTGCATTCAGTTTTGGTCACCTTGCTATAGGAAAGATGCCACTAAGCTACAGAGTGCAGAGAAGATTTGAGGGCCTGAAGTACAAGGGGAGATTGGACAGGCTATGACTTTATTCCTAGAGTACAGGAGGATGAGAGGTGATCTTATGGAGATGTCTTAAATCATGAGGGGAATCGATAGGGTGAATACAGTCTTTTATCCAGGTACGGAGTTTGTATGTTCTCCCCGTGACCTGCATGGGTTTTCTCCGAGATCTTCGGTTTCCTCCTACACTCAAAGACTTACAGGTATGTTGGTTAATTGGCTTGGTAAATGTAAAAATTGTCCCTTGTGGGTATAGGAAATATTAATATTAAGATCACTGGTCGGCGCGGACCCGGTGGGCCGAAAGGGCCTGTTTCCGCGCTGTATCTCTAAATTAAACTAAACTAGGGGATTCAAGAACTTGGAGATATACATTAAGGTGAGAGGAGAAAGATTTAATGGAACCATAAGATCACCACTCAACCTCCTGCACTCGAGGAATAAAGTCCTACCTTGTCCAAATTTTTTCAAAAAGTGTGGTGGGTATATGGATCGAGATATCAGAGGATGTAGTTGAGGTGGATACAATAACATTTAAAAATCATTTGGACATGGATGAGAAACATCCAGAAGAATGCACGTCGGGTGTGGATGGGGCATGCTGGTCAGCATGGAGAAGCTGGGCTGAAGGAGCTGTTTCCGTCCTGCATTCCTCTCCCTTCTCACCTTAAACCTGTGCCCTTTAGTTTGTGATTGCCCTACCCTGGGGGAAAGACTCTACCTTATCAATGCCCAACGTGATTTTGTATACCTCTATATAGTCGCTCCTTAGCATCCTTCTCTCCAGAAAAAAAAAACCCCACTGTCCAATCTCTCCTTACAACTCAAATCCTCTAGTTCCAGTAACACACTTCCAAAGATTTGGAGGGAAATGGGCCTGGTGAAAGCTAGCTTGGTTTGGAGGGATATGGGCCTGGTGCACTAGCTTGGTTTAACAACTTGGTTGGCATGGATGACGTGCTGAAGGGCCTGTTTCTGTGAATTATAGCTCTATGACTTTGATTGCCATAAATGGCATTGTTGTGAACCAAACAATGATTTACCAAAGCAGAGTATCTTTAAGTGAGGAAGTTGCTGGCTACCTGAGGCAGAAACAGTTTTAGATTGTGATTTTGGTAAATGAGTAAAACAACTACAATACTACTGCCTTCAAATGGCTTGATTACTTTCAGAATTTAAAGATCAGTGGGTGTGAATGAGACTATAAACCAAGAATTAATATTAAAGCAGTAATTAGCAATTCTTTAAACTAAATTGATGGGAAGAAATCAGGTAAATAAGCTGGGATGAGTGCAGAGATTTTTCAGGATATTGCCCGGACTTGGCCTGTGTTTTGTTGGTGTGTTTCCTTTCTGTAACCTGTTCCATTACAGCTACACAACTAATTAACAGAGGCTTTACACTCGAGTCTTGGGTTCAGCCATTTTAATTTAGGATCTCCTTGGCTACTGCCTCATGGGTAATATATCCCCGGTACTGCACCACAGAGTGCGCTATTCCCATAACATCCCCCTTTATTTACAAAACAGATATGTACAGGAACTTTACATGTATAGCCATAAATTAAATTCTTCCTTGGCATCTTATTTCACTGAGTCCAACATGTCTCCAACAGTCCATTTTCCAACAAGCCTTTGACAATCCATTTCCATGGTAGCTTCCAAATTTTCCTCCCTTGGATCTGTGACAGTTCAGTGCTCGGAATTATCTAAACTTTGAACCTATCCTTATTTGGACACATAATCCTGCAGATAGCGTGGTTTTCGAACGCATCTACCAGATCTTGTTGTCAGGGTTTGATGCTCCCTGGGGACTGGTGGTCGGAGCATAGGTCGATTTTCTCGCTCTGGTTCAGGCAACGTCACCAGGTCATCCAGGTCAACATCAACGCGATAAAATGGCTCGTTGGCCTTCCTCAGATGGTGCCGATTCCGACGATAGATGACGGCATCCTCGGTTCTGACTTCAAAGATCTGGGTTGCGCAACACGGCCTACAACCACAGCCTTCCTCCAGGGCTGATGTCGATCATCAGTCGGCTTCACTCGAACTGAATCGCCAGCTTTCAGGGGAATCAGATCTTGAGATCCTCTGTTGTAGTAGTCTGCTTGTCTGTCTCTAGCTGTTCTCAACTCATCTACTCTTCTGAATTTCAGGTTTGGGCAGCCTCTGAGTAGTCGGTAGAATGGTCCTGGTACGTCTGTTCATCAATCTGAACTGGACTGCTACTCATGCCAGGTGTTGATGTGTTGCGAAAAACTAGTATGCTCGGGTAAGGGTCAGCTCCGGCAGCCTTAGCCTTCCTCAGCAATGACTTCGCAACTTTCACACTGCTCTCTGCCTTTCCATTACTCTGTATGCTCAAACTGACACTTCTTGGTAAATCTCTTGAACTCCTCAGCTGTGAACTGTGGCCCATTATCTGTGATGAGCTGATCTGGTATTCCATATCTTGCGAACTGGCCTTTGATTTTATGGATGACATTCACTACCAGTGTTTTCTCCAGATAGTCTATTTCCCAATATCTGGAGAAATAGTCCACAGCGACCAATTAGTTCCTTCCATCCAAGTGGAACAAATCTGCACCCACCTTCGCCCATGGTCTCTCTGGAATTTCATGGGAATTAAGTGTTTTTTTTGGTTGCTCTTTCCCTTGAGCTTGACATGTCTCCCATTTCTGTACGAAGTCCTTGATTTCTGCACTCATTCCGGGCCAGTGTAGACATTCTCTTGCCCTTCTGAGACAGCCATTCACTCCAATGTGGGAATCATGTACTCTTGTGAGCATGTCGCGTCTTCTGGCTTTAGGGATGATTACTCTCTCTCCCCTAAATATGAGGCCATCTCCAACACTCAGCTCGTCCCTCACATGGAAATAGGAGATAAGATCTGGGTCAACCTCCTTGTTCTCTAGCCAGCCTCGTTTGATCACCTCTTGCAGTTTCTGCATAGTCTCATCTGTTTCTGTTGCATCCCTTATGCCATTTAGCAGAGGCTGTGCTATTGGGATGTGTCTTGCCAGGTTTACAGTCTCCAGTTCACTCATGGTCTTGTCAGTCTTGCCAGTCTGAATATATGCTCTGCTCAGCGTGTCTGCAAGCTGCATCTCCTTCCCTGGTCTGTATCTTATTGTCACATCATAGGTCAGAATCCTCTGCAATCTCTTTGGTGCACGATGAAGTGGTTTTGTGGCGATTATCTCCAGTGGCTTATGGTCTGACTGCACATTCACTGGCCTTCCATATGTGTACACATGGAACCTCTCTAGACCAAACATCACTGCCAGCATTCTTTTTCTATTTGTGCATATCTGGTCTCCGCATCCGTCAGGGCCCTGCTGGCGTAGGCAACTGGATGGCCCTCCTGCATCAGCGCCGCACTGTCTACTTTCTGACGCGACGGCCTGTACTGTCATCATACTCATCACTGGAACTCTCCACTTCCACCACTGCATGCACAGGTTTTTTCCCTTTCTTTTCTTTCTTCTGCTGCCTCTGCTTTTCCATGCATTGTGAGGCGAAATAATAATAATAATAATAATCATTTATTTTATATAGCGCTTTTCCAAGTGCTTAAAGACGCTTTACAAAAACAGTCATGACATAAAAACAAACAGACGAACTGTCCTGACGGAGAAGCGGCGAACAAATAGCGCCAGCGTCCTCTCAAATGATCTTTCTGATGGCATTTGAAACACTCCCTGCCATATGATCGGACATTTCTCCCTCTTTCTCTCATGTTTGTATCCACAGTATTTGCACTGTATGGTTGGCTGGTATCGTTTCCCCTCGTGTCTCACTGCACAGACATCTTGTCGCTGGTTCCCTAACAGGACATCAACTCTGGCCCTGGCCAGCACCGAAGCCTGGCATGCCTCCACACACTTTTCTAAATCAAGTGAGGTTTCTCGGAGAAGTCTTTCCCACAGCATGTCATCCCTTATGCCGTATATTATTCTATCACGTATCAGCGAATCCTTCACCTCTCTGAAACCGCAATGAGCTGCCAAGAGCTTCAGTTCTATTAAAAACGAATCAAAAGTCTCCCCTCTCTCTTGGCTCCTCATAAAGAATCTATACCTGTCGATGGTCTCGTTCCTCACGGGTTGACAATGCTGTTCGAAAGCATCGAGAGCCTGCGCTAGCGTAACTTCTTGTACGTTGCCCTCCGGCGACCGTGTCTCGAGCGTTTGGTAGAGCTCTCTCCCTTGCGGTCCAACTAGGTACATGAGCAGTTTCCTCATTGTCTTGTCATCCTTCCCCTCCATGCTCAAATCAACATAGAGCTCAAACTCCTCCCTCCATTGTCTCCACTCCATTGGCAGGTCCCTTGCCTCAAAATTCAGTTGCCTAGGGGGCTTCAGCCGATCCATGTTCCTGATAAAATCGCCCCTCTATCGATGGAAACAATGTAGGCCGCACAGTCGTCTCTCGGTAGTAATTACTCACAAACGACGTCCGTTGTCGTCCTCTCGACTAATCCTGAAACAGGCCCCGATCTGACACCATGTTTTGTTAGTGTGTTTCCTTTCTGTAACCTGTTCCATTACAGCTACACAACTAATTAACAGAGGCTTTACACTCAAGTCTTGGGTTCAGCCATTTTAATTCAGGATCTCCTTGGCTACTGCCTCATGGGTAATATGTCCTTGGTACTGCGCCACAGAGTGCACTATTCCCATAACAGCCTGGGCTATGTTGCACAGGCTAGGACTTTATTCCTTGGAGCGCAGGAGGATGAGGTGTGATCTTATAGAGACGCATAAGATCATGAGGGGAATAGATGAGATAAATGCAAAGAATTTTTTATCCTGAGTAGAGGAATCAAGAACCAGGGACATAGGTTTAAGGTGAAAGAGGAGAGATTTAATAGGAACCCGAGGGGCAACCTTTCAGAGTTTTTCATATCTTGTGTGTGTGTGTGTGTGTGTGTGTGTGTGTGTATACATAGAACGAGCTGCCAGACGAGGTAGTTGAGGCGGGTACTATAACAGCATTTAAAATACATTTGGACAGTTACATGGATAGGAATTAGAGGGATATGGGCCAAACATGGGCTGGTGGGACTAGTATAGTTGGGGCACTTTGGTCAGCATAGGCAAGTTGATCCAAAGGGCCTGTTTCCCTGCTATATAACTCTCACTATAACTGCACAAAACGTTCCATAGGACTGAAGGAAGTAGTAAAACATTGGATGCAAGTTGGACATGAGCCACTGATGATAAAGAAAAATCTATTCATTAATGTTAGAAACCTTTATACAGTCATCTCCAGTTACATTATAAGTTCAGTGATGTAAGCTTTGGAGTACTATGTCCCAGAGATTGGGAATAAACAATACAGCTCTGGGTGTAATTTCTTTAGAAGAATGCACTGGTCCTAATGATGGAGTTGCAGAGGATCTGTAATGAATGCCATTGAAGAAATCCATGGCAGCAGTGGCTACCATCCAAAATAGGACAATTTTACTCTATGAACAAGATAAGACTGCTTCAACAGAGTGCACTCTCCTAGTGCAATAAATCAATGTTATAAATTGGGCAATTCTCTGTGGGATCAGTCAGAAAAGGTAGGTGTAATGCATGATTTCTTCACAATTTCCCATGGGTATTGAATTTTGACATGCTGTACTTATTTTGTTTTTGAAGAAAATAATTGGGTAACATCTAGTAACTGGAGCACATAATGTCTTAAGGAGAATGTTGGCACAGTAGATTTCAATTCTATCTCCTTCGGTAATCAAATATTCTCAAAGGTGCCAGAGATATTATGTGAAGAGAATTAATAAAATGTTTTAACACCCAAAAACAATTAATGGAGCTATTAATTCAATAGCCATTTTAAGATTTCCTGGAGCAACCTGGTATTGGTTTATCATTGTTTACAAAGAGATATTTGGCAAATGTCTGTTTAATGGGTGTCATTGACAAAGTTACAGGATTTGTATCCCTGTTATTCAGATGTGCACATTTCTGATATAAAGGCGTGTATTTTTAGAGGAGTGACTATATAGAGGTGATGTCATCGAAATATATGGATTCCAGTGGGCTTTGCCAGGGTAGATTTGTGAAGTGGTTCCTCTTGTGGATGGGCCGAGGATAGGCCACATAGGCTGGGCATGAAGACGCCACTATTTCAATGGTTCTTTATTATCACGTGTACCAAGATACAGTGAAATTCCTCTATTTTTGCATACAGGTATTGCCTGACCCAAGTGTTTCCAGCATTGTTTTTAATTTAGATTTCTAGCATCTGCAGTTTTGATTTTCACAAGTATCCAATATCAGTAAGATTATTGCCACACAAGTGCAATCACCGATTAAGTACATAATGCATAGAAATAGCTCACTGAGTCCATATGCACGAGTTCCCTGATTTTGGCGCCATTTTCCAAAGTCCCAGCTGCAATAGGCCATAAAGGCCTGTTACAGCCATCGCCTCCATCCAATCTATCCCGCGAACCAATTTCCCTTTCCTCGCCTGGCCACCTGCAGCGTTTATACTCTGGGGCATCTTCCGCAGCTAACCTCTGGCGTGGAAGGTAAGACCCCTGGTTCATCCTGCTATTGTAGGGTAGGTTTACTAGGTTAATTCCCGGAATGGCGGGACTATCATATGTTGCAAGACTGGAGCGACTAGGCTTGTATACACTGGAATTTAGAAGGATGAGAGGAGATCTTATCGAAACGTATAAGATTATTAAGGGGTTGGACACGTTAGAGGCAGGAAACATGTTCCCAATGTTGGGGGAGTCCAGAACAAGGGGCCACAGTTTAAGAATAAGGGATAGGCCATTTAGAACTGAGATGAGGAAAAACTTTTTCAGTCAGAGAGTTGTGAATCTGTGGAATTCTCTGCCTCAGAAAGCAGTGGAGGCCAATTCTAAACGCATTCAAGAGAGAGCTAGATAGAACTCTTAAGGATAGCTGAGTCAGGGGGTATGGGGAGAAGGTAGGAACGGGGTACTGATTGAGAATTATCAGCCATGATCACATTGAATGGCGGTGCTGGCTCGAAGGGCCGAATGGCCTCCTCCTGCACCTATTGTCTATCCTGGCCATTTGACCAGCGTACATCCACCGTTGCTGATACCTTCCACCTCCCATCTGGTTGCTAGTCTTCGGAGGCGAGCAGGAGACAAACCTCTGACTCCAGGCTGGTTCCCAGTTCCACGAAGGGTGACCCAGGCTTGCTGCCGGGGTATAGCCGCGGCCCATCAGGGGTTCATAACAAGAATGACAAAAGGGAATTTGTCTCCAGGACAGAGAATCTCGGGTGTTCTCTATCCCAAGGGCTGTGCATATGTTCAAAATTTGAAATGGATTTTGCACATTGGATTTTGAGTTTTTAAAAAAAATTACATTGTGATCTGAACATCGGATGTGCATTCATAAATGAGCTGATATTCTAGGACTGCAAAAAGCTCTTGGTGAGTTTGAACCACCTTGCAGATTAAAGCAAGATATAACCAAAATCCTGTATCAATGCAAGTGGAAGTTGAATCTTTCAGGCATGCATTGAGAAAAGTGAGGAGTTCTACCAGTATCCTACCCAATATTTTTCTGACACCCAATGCAAGTAAAATCCAGGTGATTTGTTTACCATTAGTGGTAGCTGCAGCACTAAGCAGACTTCAATGATTATTTCCTTAAGTATTTTGAAACTATACTTCTGTGCATTGTGACGCTATATAACTTGGAAATGAAAATATTGAATTGGAAATTGGATACTTGCGAAAACCAAAAAACTGCAGTTGCTAGAAATCTAAATTAAAAACAATACTGGAAACACTTGGGTCAGGCAGTAAAGAGGACCAGCCAATATCTATGACAGGAAGAATTAACTTTTTTTTTCCCTCATAGACTGATTATTAAGTGAAAGAACAAAGAAATACAACATGCAAAATATTTATGTAAATAGAGCACTTCTACCATTTTCTACCTTTTTAATAAATCCCATGGTTTAATGGTCTGAGTCTCCATTCTTTCATTTGTTTGATGTAATGGCATATTACATTTAAACTGCTTTCCTTTGATTTTCTTTCTAAATAACTGTTCTACCTTGAGGCATCTATTTTATAAGTAGGTCATGGGTGCTATATCCACTTTAATGAATGTCGAAAAAATTAAAACGATTAGGGAGAATGTCACAGAAAGGTCTCGACCCGAAACGTCACTCAATCCTTCTCTCCAGAGATGCTGCCTGGCCCGCTGTTACTCCAGCATTTTGTGTCGATCTGCAGATAAAACCAGTGTCTGCAGTTCCTTCAGACTCAGAAAAATCAGTACTGGTTTACAGATGTTCAGCATCTCCAGCTGAAATGAAGACATTCAAAATATTTGCCGAAATAATCTTTTTGTGAGATTCAATCTACTCAAAAGACTTAAACACTAAAAATGAATTGTCCAGTAATTTAAATTAAGCAACAAAGCAAAATGTTAGTGTAAGAAAATAACTGCAGATGCTGGTACAAATCGAAGGTATTTATTTCACAAAATGAAAGAGTAACTCAGCAGGTCAGGCAGCATCTCAGGAGAGAAGGAATGGGTGACGTTTTGGGTCGAGACCCTTCTTCAGACTGATGTCAGGGGGGCGGGACAAAGGAAGGATATAGGTGGAGACAAGAAGATAGAGGGAGAACTGGGAAGGGGGAGGGGAAGAGTGGGACAGAGGAACTATCTAAAGTTGGAGAAGTCAATGTTCATACCGCAGGGCTGCAAGCTGCCCAAGCGAAATATGAGGTGTTGTTCCTCCAATTTCCGGTGGGCCTCACTATGGCACTGGTGGAGGCCCATGACAGAAAGGTCAGACTGGGAATGGGAGGGGGAGTTGAAGTGCTCAGGTACCGGGAGATCAGGTTGGTTAAGGCGGACTGAGCGAAGGTGTTGAGCGAAACGATCGCCGAGCCTGCGTTTGGTTTCGCTGATGTAAAGAAGTTGACATCTAGAGCAACAGATACAATAGATGAGGTTGGAAGAGGTGCAGGTGAACCTCTGGCTCACCTGGAAAGACTGTTTGGGTCCTTGGATGGAGTTGAGGGGGGAGGTAAAGGGACAGGTGTTGCATCTCCTGCGGTTGCAGGGGAATGTGCCCGGGGATGGGATAGTTTGGGTAGGAAGGGACGAGTGGACCAGTGAGTTACAGAGGGAACAGTCTCTGCAGAACGCAGAAAGGGGAAGGGATGGGGAGATGTAGCCAGTAGTGGGGTCCCGTTGTATGTGACAGAAATGTTGGAGGATGATTTGTTGGACACGCTGGCTGATGGTGTGGAAGGTGAGAACGAGGGGGATTCTGTTCTTGTTACGAGTGGGGGGAGGGGGAGCAAGAGCGGAGCTGCGGGATGTAGAAGAGGCCCTCGTGAGAGCCTCATCTATAATGGAAGAGGGGAAGCCCCGTTTCCTGAAGAATGAGGACATTCTCTGATGCCCTAGTGTGAAACACCTCATCCCGGGCACAGATGCGGCGTAGACGGAGGAATTGGGAGTAGGGGATAGAATTGGGAGTAGGGGAGACAGGGTGGGAAGAAGTGTAGTCCAGATAGCTGTGCGAGGCAGTGGGTTTATAGTAGATGTCAGTCACTAGTCTGTCTCTTGTGATGGAGATGGTGAGGTCCAGAAACGGGAGGGAGATGTCGGAGATAGTCCAAGTATATTTAAGAGTAGGATGGAAATTGGAAGTGAATGTATGAAGTCAATGAGTTCTGCATGGGTACAAGAGGTAGCACCAATGCAGTCGTCGATGTAGTGGAGGTAGAGTTCGGGGATGGGGCCAGTGTACGTCCGGAACAGGAATTGTTCGACGTACCCGACAAAGAGACAGGCATAGCTAGGGCCCATGCGAGTGCCCATAGCTACGCCTCTGGTTTGGAGGAAGTGGGAGGAGTCAAAAGAAAATGTTAAATTGATTCTAAATTCCAATTTTACTTGCTGTAACTTCAAATTATCAGATGTGGAATCTTATCTTGCTGGTAGATAAGAACAATTGGTGCACATCTATAAAAGGATTATGAGTTTGTAACTGACTAAAACTAACTGAAAATGTGAGTTGTGTTTTCTTCAAGTAGTAGTGTCTTTTTTTGTTACTTAAAACTCGAGCAATTTGAAACATCCTATTGAGTATTATAAAAATGCCGTGTAAGGGGAAATTGAAGTCCAAAACAATTAAAAAGACGTCAGGCAGCATCCAAAGAATACTGTGGGTAGAACACACAAATATTAATATGTCATTTCGGTGATGTAACTGTTCAATGACAATTTCTCTCTGCCGCCTTTAGGGATTATCATAGCTATAAGCTTTACTGTGGTACTAATAACAATAAATGTCCCACACCATCTATCTTCCATTTTTTTACCCTACTCCAATCAGACTTAAGAAGTCCCAATCCAAAATGTTGCCTTTCCATTCCCTCCACCGATGCTGCCTGTCCAACTGAGTTCCTCCAGCAATGTGTTTTGCTCAAGATTCCAGCATCTGTGGTTCATTGTGTCTCCAACATAGATCGATGCTATACTTGGCTAATTTTTTGCATTGTTTACTCAAAAGAAAATGCAAGAATTTCAGTCGAAAGTTTAGTAGAGCAAGTTCAATTTATATCAAAGGCAGCTTTTTGGGTATGTTGTCCTTTATGGTGGTGTTAAATCAAATTCTTTACCTTCAGTCTGAATAATCACACGTGATACTGGATTAGCACATCAGATTTATTCCACCATGGGGTTCTTCCCGAGAAGATCTCCAGACACAACACTAGTGTCTGAAGAGATCTCAACTCAGGGCAGGGGAAGAACAACTTCTCCACCATTGTTTACTTTTTTATACAGAAAAAGAGAGGTGTGACAAAAAGAAATCAAGGACCAATTACACATCTAATACAATGACCAATTACACATCTAATACAATTTCCATGGTTACAGAGAAGACAAAATCATTGATACAGGTCACATGCTCAAAAACCAAACCATTAATATAAGTCACATGTATTTAGAGAAACGCATCAATTTACCTAGCGTGGATTCAAACTTTTCCTACTTTCACACGCACCCAAATAAGGAGTTGCTAATAAGAAAGAAACTTTCTTATCTCTATAGACGAGCAATCTCGCAGCTGCATGACCTTGCTTTACTGTTTCAATACACAGTACTCGCAGTCAGACAGAGTGGGAGAGGACAATAGCCCATCTCTTCTGTACACTCCTTATCACTCGTAAAGGGACAAACACATTCTGTTCCCAAGGATAACATTTCTGCCACAAGCATCCATCTTACTGCTTTCCACTAAAATAAGCATCCATTTTATATTAGCTAAAACAACAAAAGAAACCATCTTTACTACAACAAAATATAATATCTCTAATTGACTATACTAGCTAATAGCATAGATTCTCATTCCCTCCTTTTATCATTCTATGATAACTATCAAAGCTTAAAACAATAAATCACCTTAAACACTTCAAGAGTAAAACAACGCCTTCATATTACCTCAGGTGGATAGAAAACAAACTAAGTACAACCAACCCTCTAAATATAATCAAATCAAACTTCTAATCAAATCAAACTTCTAAATATAATCAAATCAAACTTCTAATTTCTAATCAAATCAAACTTCAACTTCTAATCAAATCAAACTTCAAACTTCAACTTCTAATCAAATCAAACTTCAACTTCTAATCAAATCAAACTTCAAACTTCTAATCAAATCAACTTCAAACTTCAACTTCTAATCAAATCAAACTTCAAACTTCAAACTTCTAATCAAATCAACTTCAACTTCTTATCAAATCGAACTTCAACTTCTAATCAAATCAAACTTCAACTTCTAATCAAATCAAACTTCAAACTTCAACTTCTAATCAAATCGAACTTCAACTTCTAATCAAATCAAACTTCAAACTTCTAATCAAATCAAACCAACTTCTAATCAAATCAAACTTCAAACTTCAACTTCTAATCAAATCAAACTTCAACTTCTAATCAAATCAAACTTCAACTTCAACTTCTAATCAAATCAAACTTCAAACTTCAAACTTCAAACTTCAAACTTCTAATCAAATCGAACTTCAACTTCTAATCAAATCAAACTTCAAACTTCTAATCAAATCAACTTCAAACTTCAACTTCTAATCAAATCAAACTTCAAACTTCAACTTCTAATCAAATCAAACTTCAAACTTCAACTTCTAATCAAATCAAACTTCAACTTCTAATCAGATCAAACTTCAAACTTCAACTTCTAATCAAATCGAACTTCAACTTCTAATCAAATCAAACTTCAAACTTCAACTTCTAATCAAATCAAACTTCAAACTTCAACTTCTAATCAAATTGAACTTCAACTTCTAATCAAATCAAACTTCAAACTTCAACTTCTAATCAAATCAAACTTCAACTTCTAATCAAATCAAACTTCAACTTCTAATCAAATCGAACTTCAACTTCTAATCAAATCAACTTCAACTTCTTATCAAATCGAACTTCAACTTCTAATCAAATCAAACTTCAACTTCTAATCAAATCAAACTTCAAACTTCAACTTCTAATCAAATCGAACTTCAACTTCTAATCAAATCAAACTTCAAACTTCTAATCAAATCAAACCAACTTCTAATCAAATCAAACTTCAAACTTCAACTTCTAATCAAATCAAACTTCAACTTCTAATCAAATCAAACTTCAACTTCAACTTCTAATCAAATCAAACTTCAAACTTCAAACTTCAAACTTCTAATCAAATCGAACTTCAACTTCTAATCAAATCAACTTCAAACTTCAACTTCTAATCAAATCAAACTTCAAACTTCAACTTCTAATCAAATCAAACTTCAACTTCTAATCAAATCAAACTTCAACTTCTAATCAGATCAAACTTCAAACTTCAACTTCTAATCAAATCGAACTTCAACTTCTAATCAAATCAAACTTCAAACTTCAACTTCTAATCAAATCAAACTTCAAACTTCAACTTCTAATCAAATTGAACTTCAACTTCTAATCAAATCAAACTTCAAACTTCAACTTCTAATCAAATCAAACTTCAACTTCTAATCAAATCAAACTTCAACTTCTAATCAAATCGAACTTCAACTTCTAATCAAATCAAACTTCAACTTCTAATCAAATCAAACTTCAAACTTCTAATCAAATCAAACTTCAACTTCTAATCAAATCGAACTTCAACTTCTAATCAAATCAAACTTCAAATTCTAATCAAATCAAACTTCAACTTCTAATCAAATCAAACTTCAAACTTCTAATCAAATCAACTTCAACTTCTAATCAAATCGAACTTCAACTTCTAATCAAATCAAACTTCAAACTTCAACTTCTAATCAAATCAAACTTCAACTTCTAATCAAATCAAACTTCAAACTTCTAATCAAATCAACTTCAACTTCTAATCAAATCGAACTTCAACTTCTAATCAAATCAAACTTCAAATTCTAATCAAATCAAACTTCAACTTCTAATCAAATCAACTTCAACTTCTAATCAAATCGAACTTCAACTTCTAATCAAATCAAACTTCAACTTCTAATCAAATCAAACTTCAAACTTCTAATCAAATCAACTTCAAACTTCAACTTCTAATCAAATCAAACTTCAACTTCTAATCAAATCAAACTAAAAAGGAAACTACATCAATACTTGACCACCATTAACACTTCTAAACAATGACCCCTGACACCAGAAAACTGCTCCCTGCTACAATATCTCTTACATGAACTGCTTCTTGCCTACATCACCTTAACCCTTTTAGTTTCAAAACTCCACACATGCATCATTCTTCTGGTATAGCCCTCCAAAGGGCACATATCCTATTACACCTATTCTATTATGTTGCTCATCCTCAAAACCACTTCATCTTCCCCTTCACTCTTACCTCCTAATCTAATAATCTTCCTAGTCGTTCAAAACTCTTCCTTCACACTATCAACATCCTCAACCTCCTTATCATATAATTCAGTTTGTCTTACCACTAACATTCTTGAAGTACCAATACACTCTAACACCATCTCCATTCTTCTCAATACGCATTTCAGAATAGCCAACCTGACAAAAATACAAACAATTAAAATTCCCATATGCAATGCTATATTAATCAACTTGTCCGACCAGCCCCCAAAATCCTAATCACCCCAACTATTCGACTCCTTCATGTTATCCATTTACTCTCTTATCTTTGTAATAAAACTAGTAATATTCTCTGTCTGATCCCTAACTCCCATCATACAACTACCTTTTACTATAGCACAGACACATCCTTCCAGAGCCAACAAATAATCTAGGGCATATCTGTTCTGCATAGTAAAGAGCCTAAGTCAGTAAGTCCCTGGGTAATCATGTCGAGGGCCCCCGTGGTTGCATTACCCAAGATAGTGAGACCACAAATGAGGTAATTGCGATTATTGGCAGCCAAATAACCTCCAGTGAAGCCTAGACTAAAGAAGCTCGCCCATCCCTATCCCACAGAGCTCCCATGTGTTCCTAGAGATGTGGGATCTTTCCACTTTGAACAAAATTCTTTTGAAACAGCTTTAGTCACCAACCTTTGACGAGACACCCACTGGGAGGGACAGGTTATTGTCATAGGAATCAGGGTTCTTATTGCCACCTCAGGACTGGTGGATTCAGGACATTAGTGGCTGTACCATTAAAGAAAAAGAAAAGGTTTGTATCCGTTAAAAACAAAGTGCCATGACATATCGAATACATGTTTAACACACCTCCCTCTATCAAGATCCTAAACTGCTCAGAGAACCATTGTGCATCTCTGCCACCTCTTTCTTTCATCATCTGGGTAAAAGTTGGGTGTGAATTTGCACGGTTTGGCGATATCCGCGACCAAACATACGTCCTGTGAATGTGAATTATCCTTTGGTAACGGAAGACCAATAGCAGGCGGGGCAGTAAAGGGTTCATAAATAAGGTGGGTTTAGACGCCTTTATTTTTGCTTTCTCCCTCCAATTATCACATATAAGGTACTTTAGGGGGTCCCATTCTGGTCATGCTGAATAATGCCTGTACTGAGGTTATGGGTGGGTAGCAAACAACTGACTGTGGGGAGTACATAGCTGAGTGATCTCGGAGAAATAAGTTACGTCTTGGGACTTCTCCGAGGAACTTGAGATCATGTTTACATCTCTGTAGTGGAGAGACCAGACATAGTTCTGTGAGAATCCAACCTACCGCACTTCGACATACATCATCAAATTTTACATTTAGTCCAATAACAAGGTAACATTTTATGATGACAGTCCTTCAACAGTCACGAAAAGTGAAGATGCCTCAAAAGTCCAATACAGGCCTTCAGTCGGCTGACGTTCCATTTTCCAAATCCCTCCGGGTTATCATCATCGCATTAGAGTACATCTCCTTGGCACAGGTGGTGATCGTGGTTAGGTTGGTTCGGCCTGCACTTCTTTCCTCCATCATACCTGGAATCTGCAAGGCTTTAAGACAGATGATCACCAGGGGCATTTTCATTATACGTTAACCTCGTGTACTCCGAGGAGAGATTTCAGCACGTAGTCTCCTGGTATTATGGACTCGTCCCCTTATGTAACTGGTAGTGGCTTCGGTGCCTCTTGTACCTGGGAATGCAGGACTGGTAAAGCAGGGGTTAATTGCTGTGCATAAATAATTAATTCATCGCTGAGGGCGTGTGGGTCAGAATAACTTACACATACTTAATCATAATGTGCCCCTGACAACTCTATAAGATCTACTTATATACACTCAAAGGGTCAATAGACAATAGGTGCAGGAGTAGGCCACTCGGCCCTTCGAGCCAGCACCGCCATTCAATGTGATCATGGCTGATCATTCAAAATCAGTACCCCGTTCCTGCCTCTAACGTGTTCAATCCCTTAATAATCCTATGTTTCAATAAGATCCCCTCTCATTCTTCTAAATTCCAGCGTATACAAGCCCAGTCGCTCCAGTCTTTCAACATACAACAGTCCCGCCATTCCGGGAATTAACCTCGTAAACTTACGCTGCACGCCCTCAATAGCAAGAATATCCTTCCTCAAATTCGGAGACCAAAACTGCACACAATACTCCAGGTGTGGTCTCACTCCAGGTGCAGTTCTCCAACTGCAGAAGGACCTCTTTGCTCCTATACTCAACTCCTCTTGTTATGATGGCCAACATTCCATTGACTTTCTTCACTACCTGCTGTACCTGCATACTTCCTTTCAGTGACGGATGGTCAGTCCAATATGAGTGTCATTCCCTTTGTCTTTCCGGGATTATTTCATCTGCAAATTTCAAAATCTGAGGCTTGTTTTAACGCCTCCTGGTGAATTTTCGGATGCAACCAGATTTCCTTTGCCATCCTGACCATACCCTCCTTACTAGCATGCGTAAGGAAGTGTATATAGTTGAAAGGAACGGGCAGAAAAACATCAGGTACACAAATTTGCCCAAGAGGGGTAAGTCAGAGCCCAGTCAAGGAGTCAATGGCACAATCCTCTCATTTCCAAGATCACGTTGCCCAGCAGAGGCATCCCCCTGCATTAACCCTACATCACCCATGTCTGGCAAGGCCGTTCTGCCCATTAGAATCTTTGGTTCTGTGGGGACCATAGTGCAGGATTCGCAAGCTACGGTGCGGGCAGTGATGTCAGCAAAGGGCATTTCCCTGGCAATTTTAGTCGCGGCCACCCGGATGGGCATTGCACTTGATAATGGCCAGAGCTGGGAGAGCTGGGGCTTGCAATAGGTTGATCACATAAAGCTGAAAATGGGCAATCTTATAAGGAACATCCAATGTCTGGTGCAGTGACTAGCACTGTTTTAGATTGCGGCATGCTTCTTCTTGTTGGGGTGAGAGAGTGAATTGCTGCGGTGCCTTGGCGGAGGCAAGGGTGACAGTAATTTAATGTACACTGCCACGTTGGGGATCCACTCCGGCAGAAATTCACCAAGCCCAGTAAAACCCCTCATCCGTCTAGGGGTGGTCGTGCTGGTATGGTTCTGTCATCTACATCTGTCATGTGTAGGTTGGCACAGGGTCAACTGTACAATGAAATGTATTTGACAAGACAACGCGTCACCTCAGCAGTAATATTCCAAGGATAAATAAGATTAAAAAATTACATGAGCTTGGGGGATGAGTTTTGAGGGAATAATAGTGTTGAATGCCGAGCTGTAGTCAATAAAGAGCATTCTCACATATGTATTTCATTTGTCCAGGTGGGTGAGCGCAGTATGTATTGCCATGGCGATGGCATCGTCCGTGGCCCTGTTTGGTCTATATGCAAACTGAAGAGGGTCCAAGATGTCAGGGAGAGAGGAGCAGATGTGAGTTTTGACAAGTCGCTCGAAGCACTTCATGATGACTGATGTCAGTGGGACAGGACGGTAGTCATTTAAACAGGAGATTACTGGTTTCTTTGGAAGAGGAGCGATGATGGATGCTTTGAAGGAGGTGGGAACCACTCAGAGAGAGGTTGAAGATGTTGGTGAACACCTCTGCCAGTTGATCAGTACACGCTCTGAGGGCCCGCCCTGGAATACTATCCGGCCCTGGAGCTTTGTGGTTGTTGACCTTTTTAAAGGACCGACTCACGTCTGCCGTTTGTAAGGACAGTGTGGTAGTCCCCCTGCACACCTGTGGACTCATGGAGGGCGCTGTGTTGTCTGCATTGAACCGGGTGTAAAAGGTATTAAGCTCGTCCGAGAGCGATGTGGTAGGCTGAACAGTGCTCCTGTTTTTCCCTTTGTAGTCTGTGACGCAGCGTAATCCACTCCACATGCGTCTGGAGTCCGAGCTGTAGTAGTTAGATTCCACTTTGTTTCTGTAGTCTCTCTTGGCTTTCCTGATGGACTTCCGGAGGTTATAGCTGGCTACCTTGTAGGTGATGAGGTCGCTTGAGTTGAAGGCAGTAGTCCGTGCTTTAAGTTTAGCACTGATTTCCCATCCGACCCAGGTTTTCTGATTTGGGTAAGTGCAGATGGTGGCTTTTGGAACCACATCATCGATGCACTTACTTATGTAGCCTAAGACAGAGTCTGTATATTTGTTGATATTGCCTTCTGCTGCGTCTTCAAACATCTGCCAGTCAGTTGTGTCAAAGCAGTCCTGTAAGGCCTCATCAACCTCATTGTTCCATTTATATATGACCCTGGAAACCGTTTTTTCCTGTTTTAGTTTCTGCCTGTATGCAGGCAGCAGTAGAATGGAACAGTCTGAAGAAGGGTCTCGACCCGAAACGTCACCCATTCCTTCTCTCCAAGATGCGGCCTGACCTGCTGAGTTACTCCAGCATTTTGTGAATGGAACAGTGATCTGCCTTACCAAAAGCAGGGCGAGGGAGGGGCTTATAACAGTCTCTGAATGGGGTGTAACAATGGTCCAGGGTCTGCTCTCCCCTAGTGAGAAAAGTGATGTGTTGGAAGTATTTTGGGAGAACCTTCTTCATATTGGCTCTGTTGAAGTCTCCCAGAGCAATGAACACAGCCTCAGGATGGGAGTTCTCCAGCTCATTTACAATTTACAGTTCGTCCAGGGCTAGGGGTTTATCAGCCTGTGGGGGGATGTGAGCAGCAGTAAGGAGGACTGAACTGAACTCTCCGGGGAGGTAGAAAGGTCTACCTTTAATGGTCAACAGCTCCATAACCGGGGAGCAGTGTATAGTTAAAACGCAGACATACATGGCCCACGAAGAATTAACCATAAAGCACACTCCCCCTCCTCTCGACTTGCTTGAGTCCTTTGCTCTGTCTTGTCGGTAGACGGAAAACCTCTCCGGAGTGACGGCACAGTCGGGTACGTTGGTCTCCAGCCACATCTCCGTGAACGCCAGAACACAGCAGTTCTGAATGTCCCGATGGTGTTCGATCCGTGCGCGCAACTCGTCCAATTTGTTGTCCAGGGATTGCACATTAGCTAACAGAATGCTGGGCAGCGGGGGTTTGTTACTTCCTCGCCGGCTTCTGCACAGAGAGCCAGCATGCTTTCCTCCTCCGCCGTGCAGGTAGACAAAACACCCAGAGGAGGCCGTCATCTGTGTTATCAATAGCTGGCTTAAAGTCCGCGTTGGCTGACGTTCCTATCTCCAAAAGTGTCTGTCGATCATACCGAGCACGTGATAGTACAGTATGTGCAAAAAGAGCAAGTAGTAAAAAATAAATACACACACGTTTGCTGAGTTGACTCCGAGCTCTTGTCAGTACAGCCATCTGCACGGCGCACCGGAAGCTAAAGGTTAATGCACATATTAAAAGAAAACAATGTTTACATTTATACTTTGGGTGTGGGATTGAAGTGTAACAGAATCCTGAATTATACAAGGCTTGCATGTCAAGTTACAGGCGAGATATCTGATTCCACATCTGGAAGAGAGAAGACCTTGCGCAATGTAACAAAAGCCACAATTCATTTTACAATGTATTGTTAAAAATGGATCTTGAGGGTTTACCAATGTTGAGGATAAAATTATGAACGGTGAAAGGCAATGGAGCAAAAGTAGCAACCTGAATAGCTATATCGAGACCAGGACATCTCAAGCGGGAAATTAAACTGAGCAGGAAGCTATTTTTCAATCAGTGGCTGATGTAGGAAATACTGAAATTTAAAAGAAAGATGAGTTTGCAATATGTTTAACCCAAGAGCTTATGTGCTTGGAAAACACGATGGGAAAAGATACCAATATGGTGAAGAGAATTTGTGGATGCTGGGAGAGGCGATAAATAGATTCATCTGGTGTAAAATCCACATGTAACCATTGTGTCATGGGAATACAAAAATGCTGTGGGTGCTGTGAATCTTTGAAACACTTTTGGTTCTCAGAATTTCCCAGTGCCTTCTATTAAGGCCTTTAATAAACCGACTTGTTTGAGAAGCTTGCCACTGCTCTGAGATGTTCTTTGTGTCGATTTATTCACAAAATGCTGGAGTAACTCAGCAGGTCAGGCAGCATCTCGGGAGAGAAGGAATGGGTGACGTTTCGGGTCGAGACCCTTCTTCAGACTGAAGAAGAGACCCTTCTTCGACTTCTTTGTGTCGAGACCCTTGTGTCGAGACCCTTCTTCGACTTCTTTGTGTCGGTTCCTATCTGAGCCGCAATTAAGAGGGCAACTGGCCCCCACGTTAAAGCCAGATTCAGGGTACAAGTTAAGCACAAAAGTCCCTCCAACAATTGGTGCAGTCGGCAGGATACCACACAGGACAACTGTCAATAATGTGGCTCCATATCAGGTGAATATGTTTAATTTTACCACTAATGGTTAGATGAGCAGACCCCATATTGTAGGCAGGCAACCACAAGTTTTGCTACCAAAATTTTGGTAGCAACCAACCAAAAGGTTTCCCCACCCCCATCCAACCTAAATATAAGCTAAATATAGATGTAGCTCTGTATAGTATTTGCATTTTACCTCACATGCTGAACTTCAAGCTCTTGCACATTTGCATTCCAAAAGACAAGAATCCTGCTGCTATTTGCATTTTACAAGACTAACCACAGATTACATCAAAACAAGTTGTCCCGATAGAACTCAAACTGTAAATCAGTAATCTGTAATTCCACAGCAATATCAGTAACCCTTTGGAAACACATTGGTTTTAAGAAAAGCAACGTTTAAGATTACTCCCCAATTGTTCCAATCGGTCTCCCAAAATACCAACTTCAAATTCCTGGTATAAATGTATACTAATCAAAATGTCACCAAATGTTACTTTCTTTCTGAAATGTTGGCATCTCATATCCGTATCCGGGGGGGGCTGATGCTGATGCTGAACCTAAATGTTACAGTTTTCAGTCTCCTATTCCACCTTCCCAATGGCAGGAGTGAAAGGAGAGTGTGGCCAGGCTGGTGTGGCCAGGATGCCTGGACATCCCCGGGCACTTTCCTCTGCAACCGCAGGAGATGCAACACCTGACCCTTTACCTCCCCCCTCAACTCCATCCAAAGACCCAAACAGTCTTTCCAGGTGAGACAGAGGTTCACCTGCACCTCTTCCAACCTCATCTATTGCATCTGCTGCTCTAGATGTCAACTTCTTTACATCGGCGAAACCAAACGCAGGCTCGGCGATCGCTTCGCTCAACACCTTCGCTCAGTCTGCCTTAACCAACCTGATCTCCCGGTGGCTGAGCACATCAACTCCCACTCCCAGTCTGACCTTTCTGTCATGGGCCTCCTCCAGTGCCATAGTGAGGCCCACCGGAAATTGGAGGAACAGCACCTCATATTTTGCCTGGGCAGTTTGCAGCCCAACGGTATGAACATTGACCTCCAACTTTAGATAGTTCCTCTGTCCCTCTCTTCCCCTCCCCCTTCCCAGATCTCCCACTGTCTTCCTGTCTCCACCTATATCCTTCCTTTGTCCCGCCCCCCTGACATCAGTCTGAAGAAGGGTCTCGACCCGAAACGTCACCCATTCCTTCTCTCCTGAGATGCTGCCTGACCTGCTGAGTTAGCATTTTGTGAATAAATACCTTCGATTTGTACCAGCATCTGCAGTTATTTTCTTACACTAGATTCCTCCACAGTAGTCAGGGTGATTGAACGACGCAGAGTATGAGGAACTTTGAAAGCCTCGGAGAAAAAAGATCATTTTTTTAAAAAGTGGTTGTCTTTAAAAGGAACAAACCGAAGAAGCTATTTTGGGATAAATTAGCAGAGGTGAAGGAGGCTCGGGTGTTGGCAGTACTGTGGAGAAATGAGGAGAAATTAAAGGAAGAGAAATCAGAGGATATGTGTCACATTGCTAGTTCACTCGTAGGTCACTCGATAGCAACCCAGGATGAGACCAGGATGTATCTCAATTTTTAAATGCAAATGCAAATGCAAATTGGAAGGTGATTGTCTGAATTGATGTGCGGACGTTTAATGTATGTGTTAGCATGGACAATGCCTTCCAGCATTTTGGTCTAACTGAGCTTTAAGGGTTTAAATTATTTTCTTAATGTGTATGATTGTGCTTTAGGTACTTGGAGAAGTTGTGAGGGGGGAGGGGGTGTGGGCTCCAACCTATTCATCTTTTATTCATTATTCAATGAAGAAATTAACTATATTCTTGGATTTATTTTAGTTACTTACAGGTTTTAATGAAGGAAATGTGCGCGCATGCAGTTTTATTTTGTCTTGTCTGGTTTTTCAAGTTTTTTTCCCCCCATTTCCTTTTCAATTGATTTCAAAGAGAGGCTCGGATTCCATACTGGCCACGTGGATTCCAGATTAAAGTGCAAGAAATGGGAATAATAATAATAATAATAATATTCATTTATTGTCATTGCAACGAGTACAACGAAATTAAAAAATAGCCAATCCTGACGGTGCGTAAAAACATATATGCAATAAATGCAAAAACAAATAAATACAATTATATTAAGTACAAAAGTTTTAACAGTGTTGCCTAGTGCAGAAGGTAGTGTTCAGTTCTCGTATGGCCCTGGGGTAAAAACTGTTCTTAAGTCTGTTTGTTCGGAATTTGATCGACCTGAAACGTCGACCAGAGGGCAGATGAACAAACAGACGGTGGCAAGGGTGGGATGGATCTTTTATTATTTTGCCTGCTCTACTGAGGTATCGTAGGCTGAACAGGTGCTCCAGGGAGGGCAGTGAGCAGCCGATGATCTTCTGGGCCGTCGTGATGACCCTCTGAAGGGCCTTCCTGTCCTTTTCTGAGCAGCTGGCATACCATGTGGTTATACAGTATGCCAGCACACACTCGATGGAGCAGCGATAGAAGAACATCATGAGCTTCTCCTGCAGGTTGGTTTTCCTGAGGATCCTCAGGAAGTGGAGTCTCTGCTGTGCCTTCTTCACTGTGGTGATGGTGTTGGTAGACCAGGTAAGATCCTCTGCGATGTGCGAACCCAGGAACCTGAAAGCGGGTACCCTTTCCACACAGACCCCATTGATGTAGAGTGGGTCGTATTCTGCACTGGTTTTCCTGAAGTCTATTATAAGTTCCTTTGTTTTGGAGGAGTTCAGGACAAGATTGTTCACTGAACACCATGCTGCCAGCCTTTGGATTTCATCCCTGTAGGCTGTCTCATCTCCTCCTGAGATGAGTCCAACCACAGTCGTGTCATCCGCGAACTTGATGATGGTGTTGGTGGGATGGGTGGGGGCACAGTCGTGAGTGTAGAGGGAGTAAAGGATGGGGCTCAACACACAGCCCTGTGGTGAGCCGGTGCTCAGTGTAATGGTGGAGGAGAGGTGAGGGCCTATTTTGACGGTCTGGGGGCGGTTGGTCAGGAAGTCCTTGATCCATTGACAGATGGTTTGGGAAAATCCAAGGTCAGACCAGTCTGCTCGGGATGACCGTGTTAAAGGCAGAGCTGAAGTCGAGGAAGAGCATCCTCACATAGCTCCCCTGGTGTTCAAGGTGGGTCAGTGCAGTGTGAAGAGCAGTGTCGATGGCATCCCCTGTAGACCTATTTGCTCTGTAGGCAAACTGGTATGGGTCGAAGGTGGGTGGGAGGCTGGCTTTTTGATGTGCTGCAGGACCAGTCTCTCGAAGCACTTTGTGATGACCGGTGTGAGTGCTACCGGACGGTAGTCGTTAAGGTCGCTGATGACAGACTTTTTCGGCAGTGGGATGATTGTGGCGGACTTCAGGCAGGGAGGGATGGTGGATTTTAAAAGGGTCAGGTTGAAGATTTTTGTGAAGACCTCAGATAATTATCTATTCCGGATATGAGATGCCAACATTTCAGAAAGAAAGTGGCATTTGGTGACATTTTGATTAGTATACATTTATACTAGGAATTTGAAGTTGGTATTTTGGGAGACCGATTGGAACAATTGTGGAGTAATCTTAAATGTTGCTTTTCTTAAAAACGATGTGTTTCCAAAGGGTTACTGATATTGCTGTGGAGTTACAGGTTACTGATTTACAGTTTGAGTTCTATCGGGAGAACTTGTTTTGATGTAATCTGGGGTTAGTCTTGTAAAACGCAAATTAGCAGCAGGATTCTTGTCTTCTATAATGCAAATGTGCAAGAGCTTGAAGTTCAGCATGTGTGGTAAAATGCAAATACAATAGACAATAGGTGCATAGAGGATGCCATTCGGCCCTT
The DNA here is from genome assembly GCF_053455715.1 of Rhinoraja longicauda. NCBI lineage: Eukaryota > Metazoa > Chordata > Chondrichthyes > Rajiformes > Arhynchobatidae > Rhinoraja > Rhinoraja longicauda. The sequence continues at coordinate 12,704,775 of NC_135979.1, forward strand.
CGAGCCAGCACTGCCATTCAATGTGATCATGGCTGATCATTCTCAATCAGTACCCCGTTCCTGCTTTCTCCCCATACCCCCTGACTCCGCTATCCTTAAGAGCTTTTATAACCCCAGAGACTAAATTTTTGTCGACACTAATAGTAACTTATTAACTTTATTTATAGGCTGTAACTTTAATTCTTTTTTGTGCACAACCCGCAGGCATTGCCACTTTCATTTCACTGCACATCGTGTATGTGTATGTGACAAATAAATTTGACTTGACTTGACTTGACTAGCTCTCTCTTGAATGCATTCAGAGAATTGGCCTCCACTGCCTTCTGAGGCAGAGAATTCCACAGATTCACAACTCTCTGACTGAAAAAGTTTTTCCTCATCTCCGTTCTAAATGGCCTACCCCTTATTCTTAAACTGTGGCCCCTGGTTCTGGACTCCCCCAACATTGGGAACATGTTTTCTGCCTCTAACGTGTCCAACCCCTTAATAATCTTATACGTTCCGATAAGATCTCCTCTCGTCCTTCTAAATTCCAGTGTATACAAGCCTAAAATGCAAATACTATACAGAGTTACATCGATATTTAGCTTATATTTAGGTTGGATGGTTGGTGGGGGGGGAGGGGGGAATCTTCAGATAAACTGATCAGGGGACACATTTCACAAGGAAGATGATGAGGGAGGCTTGTGCCTTGCTAATAGTGAAACACTGATTTCACATTCCCCACCCACCATCTGTTGCAGGATTGATGGAGCGAATGAACAGGACACGAAGGTACATTCTAACTGAAGCCTTGAACGAGACTGAGCAGGGATGGGTTAATGTATTCCAAGCCATTCTGGTGCAGTTTAGAGCAACCACAGCTAGAGAGATGGGGGCAGTCAACCTATCGCCGATGTTTGCTGTCTACAGCTTGTCAAGCCTCACAGTGCCAGAGACCCGAGTTCAATCCTGACCACGGGCGCTTGTCTGTCTGGAGTTTATATGTTTTCCCTGTGACCTGTGTCGGTTTTCTCTGAGATCTTCAGTTTCCTCACATACTCCAAAGATGTACAGGTTTGTAGGTTAGACCAAAGATTGACAGTAACTCAGCGTGACAAGCAGCATCTCTGGAGAGAAGGAATGTGTGACCTTTCGGATTGAAACCCTTCTTCAGACTGAACGATGTTTTGGGTCGAGACCCTTCTTCAGACGGTTTAAACCAGCAACTGCAGTTTCTTCCTACTCGGGTTTGTAGGTTAATTGGCTTGGTGTAAATGTAAAATTGTCCTTAGTGTGTATGAGGTAATGTTAATGTGTGGGGATTGCTGGTCGTTGAGGATTCGGTGGGCCAAAGGGCCTGTTTCCACGCTCTATCTCTAAAACTAAAAACAAAAGTGGATCAAGTAAAAAAGCTCGGGGAACATACAGGAATCGTTCTCCTCGTTTCACACCAGCTGAAGAATAAGACATTTTCCTAAACCGCGTACATAATATTGGACAATGTAAACAGGGAACTTCGATAATAGTACACGATGCTCCTGGCCATGCTGTAATAATTGATGAAGAGCCAAGTGGCATCAGATTGGATATAGGTCATCAAAGAGGGAATCACTGGGCCTGCACAGAGGAAATAATGAATATGATAAGAGTCTTGTTGTGGATTCACACATTAATATAACAGTAAGCTTGCAATTGAGGTAAAAAGTAATGCTGCTTTTGCAAGTGTTGTTCTATCACAAGAAAAGTATGATGTCACACCCTCTGTTAAATGGTATGGAAGAAATGGCCATGTTGTAGTCTGTGGCCTATTAGAAAAAACAGGCAGACAACCGAATTCGTTTAACCTCTTTATTCTACTCACCCAGGTGGGAGAGAGTCTAGAAACTGGAGCGTTTAGAAACCAGTGTAGTCTCTCTCCCCGAATGCTAACAATTACACACATTTTATACCCTTAATACATGTGCCAGTACATTTCCGTTGCTACCTTGTATGGCAAGTTTTACAATGTCCTATAAATCTTTATGTGTCTTTCGGGACCTCCGTGTCCGTTGTGTCCATCGTGACCTCTTCTTTCTTGGGAACAAAGGGCAGTCCATATGGCAAGATGTTCTTCTTAACACTTCAAAGGATGGCTAACCATCAAAGCCTTAAAGCCAGTTGCCCATATCAAAGGATACCCTTAGCCATAAACCACGCTTCCATGCTGACAACAGGATGTCCTGGCAACATAATCGAGCTGGAGCTTTTACATCTTTTTTACACCCCTGCAATAAAACCCATATGGCCACATGCCAAATGTTCGCCCTTACAGCCAGAAGTGTACTCTACCTGGTCATGATGTAATAATCCAGGGTGTTGTGAGATAGATCATTATCGGAGACAAGGAATTGGTGGTCGGATGTCCAATTGGTAAAGTAAACTTTGTTATGCACGAAATGACCCTGATGAAACATTAAGGAGATTTATTCCAACCAAACGTCCACCAATATCACACCTCCATGCTGTTTGGAGGGCACTGATGAGGGAGGATGAGATGGTTTGGATGGATGCTGGCAGCATGAGTTTTAAAGCTTTTGTCTTTTGGAGGCACTGATGGACGGTGTGATGGTCGTTCATTAATGGCCTGTGAGCTCTAAAACTATTCAGGAAAATAACTTAGAGGCAGAGGACATTTTGAAAACATGGACTTGGTAGGAAAGAGGGGATAGGATGCTAATGCACACCCATGGATTAGGATTTTATTACTAAGATGTATGAGTATTTACACAGTTATTGAATGTAACTATTTTGATTTTCTTTGTGTAATAGAAAGTAATATGATACTTTGAAAACCCTGATATTGATTAAGCTGGGAGAAGAGAGAAAACTGGCATCAATTAGTTCCAGAAGCTATATTACATGGTGTTATTTAATATGCCTTATTTGGGTGTGATCCAAGTGGTGGAATTTTTTTGTAGGAAATTCAGAAAATTATAAGAAAGGTGAGTCACTTGTAATATATTTAATCCAAGGACATATGCACTGGGAAAGCACGATGGGAAAAGATGCGGATGCAGTGAAGGGAACTTAAGGATGTTAGGAGAGGTGATAAATAGATTTATCAGGTGTAAAATCCACATGTAACCATTGTATAGTGAGAATATAAAAATGTGTGGGTGCTGCGAATCTTTGAAACACTTTGGGTTGTCTGAGTGTTTCCCAGCGCATACTGTTAAGGCCTTGAATAAACTGACTCGTTTACTGCCACAAAATGATCATGGTTATATCTCTATGCCACTAGTAAAAGTCTGAGTTAGCTAAAATTAGACTTTACGTATTGTTGATATTTAAAACTAAATGTCAATTTATTTTGTGCTACTCTTTTTGAAGTGACTTCTGTTCCATCTTGTTTCATGTTGTTGTACCATTAAGCCCAGTGGGGGAAAAAAGTGTTGTAATCTTTTCTTTGCCTGTCAATGGACATTTAATCAATGGGTTGTTCTTCTCATCATCCACAGACCTGCTATTTTTTATTGATACTGCCTGCTGATCAAACTAGTTTCATGTCTTTGCAGGATTTAAGAGAGCTATTAATGTATTATCTTTAAAAGAGTCACTGGGGAACCTGTGTGTCACAATCCTGCATCTGAGGTGTTCACTTAAATTTCAGTGATTAAAGGAAGGGGCTGTTCTGGAGGATTGGACAGGAGATGATGTCTGCCTTACTACAGTGGGCAAGATTAGTTCAGAAGTGACTCATTTTGAAATTCAGCCAGGCTATTTTGATTTAAGCAATGTGCACGCCACTAACGTGTGAGAAAATCAGAATTAGAGTTTCACAGTTGCATTGATTTGTTTGAATTGATTATAGTACACAGTTCTTTCTTCTTCTTCTTAAGCCCTTTGCTCCTCTAGGGAGCATAGGCCATTGACAAATGTCCTCCACCTCACTCGGTTGTTGGCGGTTCTTTCGAGATCTCCCCAGTTGAGCCCACTCCCAGACATTTCTGCCCGGACACCTCTTCTCCAGCTGTTCCTGGGGCGACCTCTTTTCCTTTTTCCTTGGGGGTTCCATTTCAGGGCTTGTACAGTATACAGTTAGATTAAATTAATAGGAATAATAGATTCAAAATGAACTCCTTGCCTCTACAGTATAACAAACTATACTGAGTTTACTGTTAACTTGTGTAATATATATATAATCCACAATGTATCTAACAATACCGTTTATTTCTATACTTTACCAGGTATCATGTCCTTTTGATCTAGTTAATTTAATATTGTCATCAAAAAGTTTTCATAGGTCAAAGTGTATTTGGATTAGTCCTGTGTATATTTTATTGATATATATTGGAGGAGCATTTTCTCCATTGGTTATAATATTTATCCTAAAGCCTCTGTAGTAGTTTTGAAAACAAATCCTAATGCCTTTGTGTAAATGGAGAAGTAAACAAAATCCTGGAAACGTTTGAGGTTTATGTTGAAATAAGACAACGGGTCAAGCACCCTCATTCATTCCCATCAGGGTACTTTAAAATAGAAAACGATTGCCACTTTTACAGATGTATTTTAGTGCAGACAGTAACTAGATTTGGAAGCTTGGAATAATGCAATCCAAACATTGTTTCTTGCTATAATAATTACGCTCACTGAGAATTAAATAATGGTTTATAACAATGCTAGAAACCCTTCCTGCAACAGTTTCAATGCTTAGAATTTGGAAATGTTTATTTGGAAATTAATTTTAAAGCAATTTTGTTCTATCCTGGGGCTAGTAATTTTTCCTGGTAATTAGATTTCAGTGTGCATGGTAAAACTTGTATCACATTGAGTAGGAGGGTTGATTTTAATTAATGTAATTAATGCCATAATGAATATGACATGAGTACTCTCAAATTAATGATTTGGCTTGGAGCTCCTTTCAACAAAATGTTGATGGGTAACAAATGGAGTTTTGCTGGTGTTTTGCTTTTATATCTGGATACTTTCTGGTGGAAAACCTCTCTATTCCTTCAGTGCATTTTGCTACAGGGTGTCTGAGGGAAAAGAATCCCAGAGAAGATGAGATGTGCCTTAAGTGATGTCTTGGGGACTTAATTGTACTATAATTAAACCCCTTCATGCCATCTCATGTCCCACTTATTCCACACGACTGACCACAGAAACTCAGGACTTTAAATGAAATCACTCCATTACCTCAGTGTTGTTTTTCGGAATTGAATGGCATTAGTGTGCACAATCCCAAAGTTATGTACAGAGTTACACAGTTTAGTATTAGAATAATTTTATTTAGCCTTGGAGAACTCCATGTTCCTTTTCCTACTTCATGATACAAAGAATGTTGGTTTAAAAAAAAAAACTATGTTCTGCAAATCCTTTTTCTCCTGTGTCTAATTAACATCTTAAGAGCAGCAGGAGTTTTATGCAATTTACAACAACACTAAAATCAATCAAAAATTAAGATCTGATGTGCAACCACAGACAGAAAGAAAGCAGATATATTAGGGAAAGATATTAAATCAATGAAACAAACCATAGAATGGAAATGTTTTATGAAATCTTGAATATCCTGTTTGTGATCTATCTTTAATTAGACTTTATCAGAATTTATCTTGCACTAAATGTTGTTCCCTTATCCTTTATCTGTACATTGTGGATGGCTTGATTGTAATCATGTATAGTCTTTTTTACTGGATAGCATGCAAACAAAAGCTTTTCACTGTACCTCGGTACACGTGATAATAAACTAAACTATACTATTTTCTTTGTTCTTTGCTGTAGTCTGCTGAACTCTGGGATTCTCCATTGTTTTAAAGACATTATACAGCATGTCCAATGTTCCACTCGGGAACCTAATATGATTTACCAAAACCTCAAAGGAAGAATGGCATTTCCCATCTCTCTCCTGGTGATCCTATTTTCTACATTCGTAATCCCTTGTGTTTCTGTGAGAGATGTCTCCCAACAAAGCCATTGAAAGATCTAAGTTACAGAAGGGATTACGCTTCAAAGATACTTCGGAATGAAATGCTTTGGAAATTCCCCAAATTGTGAAAGACTGTAAATAAATTATTTTTAAATTGTGTAAGTAGACAGCGGTTTTATGACAATACAATTTTAAAAGTTTTGAGCATTTAGACTTTGGACTTTTAGACTTTAGAGATACAGAAAGTAAACAGGCCCTTCGGCCCACTGAGTCCATGCTGACCAGCGATCATCCCATGCTCGCACTATCCTACACACTAAGGACAATTTACAATTTTACCAAATAACCTACACCTGAGAGAGCACACAGAAAAAAGCCATGTGGTCACAGGGAGAATGTACAAACTCCGTACAGACGGGGCCCACTGGGTGGTGTGAGCAATGGCTGCCTCGCCAACAGTCTGTCTCGTCTATTCCTTCTTTGCTGTTTTGTAGTATTGTTAAATGTATGTTTTAATGTTCTTTAGCTTGTTTTATGTGGAAGGGTGGGGGGGGGTTAATCTCTTACCTCGATGGAGATGCCATTTTTTTCCCCCCCGTATCGTATCTCCGTCCGCACTGCGGCCTAACACCGAGGAGTTGGCTGCCTCTGCTGGAGACCGACTTCGGAAGCTCCAACCGTGGGAGCCTGTGGACTTAACATTGTGGAGTTGGCGATCCCTTTGCCAGGGATCGACCTTGGAGCTCCAACCGCGCAAGCCTGCGGACTTTAACATCATGGAGCTCACGGTCCCTGATTAGAGACTGACTTCGGGAGCGCCAAACCGTGGGAGCTTTGACCGACGTGGGAACTTAAATCGCCAACAACCGGGGGCTCAGATTTCCCTGATGCGGGGCCTCAGATTGCCCTGACACGGGGCCTCAGATTGCCCTGACACGGGGCCTCAGATTGCCCTGACACGGGGCCTCAGATTGCCCTGACACGGGGCCTAAGATTGCCCTGACACGGGGCCTAAGATTGCCCTGATGCGGGAGCTTAAATCGCCCGGACGCGGGGGCTCTGATTGCCCTGACGCGGGGGCTCGGATCGCCCAAACTGCGGATGGTTAGACTGCCCCGACTGCGGGAGAATAAAGAGGGAAGAAGATTAGACTTTATTGCCTTCCACCACAGTGAGGAATGTGGGGAATCCGCTGTGGTGGATGTTTATGTAAACCTTTATGTAGTTGTGTGTCTTGTTGCCAGTATGGCTGTATGGCAAATCAAATATCACTACCTGAATTGGTACACGTGACACTAAAAGACCTTTGAAGCTTTGAACCATAGGATGGAACCTGGGTCTGTGGAGCTGTAAGGCAGCAATTCTACCGCTGCACCACTGTGCTGCCTGAACATATTTATTCTTGGATGGATGTACAGCTGGGAGGCGATTCTGGCTACAGAGATGTAAATTAGCCATCATGCTAGCACTGATGCCATTAAATGTTTGCACTTATCCACTAAGGGCGGATGATATCAATCACAGCTCACCATTCAGCCCATTTTGTCCATGAAAACCCACAGCACAGCAATCCCTTGGCTCCTACATCCCTTCCCTCTTCTTTGAAATGTGCTCTCTCCCTCTCTCGCATACCCATCATCTCCCCTTTGGTTCACTTCGCTGCTTCCCCCACTAGCATGGAATTAACCGAGCAGTACATCCTTGAGATGTGCAAGAAAACCAGAGTATCTAGTCTCGAGACGAATGCAGACGCATGCAGCCTTGAGGAGAACGTGCTCAATGTGTTTAATGAAACACATGGAAACATTAAGCTTTTTGAGGTTAGCAAATCTAAATGTCCTTTGACATGTTTGTCAACTCACATTCTGATTGCACTGTTTATTCCTATACTCCAGAGTGTAGTCATCTGCAGATAAAATTGATACTCATCCCTGCATACAGGCTGAGAACAGGGGAGGTGTCCCCTGGGTTCACCAGGAATAGTCTGCAGAGAGGCTCATGAGCATCCATGTACTGTGGAGCTTTGTCACTCTGCAGGTGATGGGCAAATCCTCGTGTCTAGTAACAGTGCTTTGTCTTGTAAAGGTACAATGACACACGAAGGGTTAGTAGCTCAGCTGTCCTCTCCATATAGTGTGATAAAACAGCACTCTGTCAATAAGCCAGTAAATCACAGGACAATATCAAAGGCTTCACTGAATTCTCATGGGAATTCAGCAACAGCTGCTTCCACTCTTAGAAAATACACCAGTACAAGTCAATAGACAATAGGTGCAGGACTAGGCCATTCGGCCCTTCGAGCCAGCACCGCCATTCAATGTGATCATGGCTGATCATTCTCAATCAGTACCCCGTTCCTGCCTTCTCCCCATACCCCCTGACTCCGCTATCCTTAAGAGCTCTATCTAGCTCTCTCTTGAATGCATTCAGAGAATTTGCCCCCACTGCCTTCTGAGGCAGTGAATTCCACGGATTTTACAAAAAGAATATAGAGGTACAAGAGTCAATTAAAAGAAGATTTACAGGGATGATACCAGAAATGTGAGGATTAACATATCAGAAAAAGGTGATCAGATCTTATGAATGTCTTCCTAAGGTCATAATTGATAGGAGCAGAATTAAGCCAATCGGCCCATCAAGTCTACTCCATCATTCACTCATGGCTGATCTATCTCTCCCTCCTAACCCCACTCTCTCGCACTCTCCCCATAATCCTTGACACCTTCCTGGGAAAAGAACTCTGAGGATTATCTAATGGAAATTTTTTAAATATTGAAAGGTTTTACAGAATGCTTACTGAGGGAATGTTTTGACTTGTAAGTAAGAACTTAACTGGAGGCCATTGATGTGAGACAATCACCAAGAAATCCAATAGGGAATTCAGATGAAATCATTAACCAAAGAACAGGTAATTGGCCAACTCCCCAGTATTGTGTAGGAAGGAACTGCACGTTATAGGAGTAGAATTAGGCCATTTGGCCCATCGAGTCTACTCCGCCATTCAATCATGACTAATCTCTGCCCCTGAATCCCATTTTCCTGCCTTCTCCCCATACCCCTTGACACCCATTCTAATCAAGAATTTGTCTATCTCTGCCTTAAAGATATCCACTGACTTGGCCTCCACAGCCCTTTGTGGCAATGAGTTCTGCAGATGAACTACCCTTTGACTAAAGATACTGGTTTATACTGAAGATAGACGCAAAATGCTGGAGTAACTCATTGGGACCGGCAGCATCTGTGGAGAGAAGGAATGGGTGACGTATCGGGTCGAGATCCTTCTTCAGTCTGAAGAAGGGGCTCGACCCGAAACGTCACCCATTCCTTTCTTTCACAGATGCTCCCTGTCCTGATGAGTTACTCCAGCATTTTGTGTCTATCTCCTGTGTTGTCACCAGGGAATCCCCCCAAGTCAGAAGAGTGACTCCATTCTTTTCAATGAAGAAGGAGAATAACAAGTTAAGATTACTTAATCGAGAAGAATCAAAGGGGAAAAGGAATTTGTGAACGCAGAGTAACTGGGGGACAATACTAGACAAAGGAGCCTCTCACAATAGCTACCAATGTGCCAACTGTTAATAATGCGATTTATAATACCAAAAGCCATTTCAAGACACTGATGTTGAGTATTTGGACCCAATTGAAACATTTCTATGTGCAAAAAGCCCCTTTGTGCTTATTGGATTGCACTAACAACCTCTTCCGGATAAGTTAATGGCTACCAGGAAATTGGTGCAGGCATTTTTAAATGTGATTTTGCCAAATATACCTGACATTTGCCTGACACACAATGAATCACCACCCTGTGCACAGTAAACCATTTCAGAGTTCTTTAACAGAAATGAGCTGTTAAGGTGTAATCTATGACCTATATTTTCACACATAAAACCGGGAATAAACGCACAGGAAGATGTCATTTAATCATATCATCGTCCCATTGATATATTGCTCTTTGCTTAAGTTCTTTGAGTGGCAGTTATTGTCATTGTGTGTACTTCAACATACATTGCTGGGTATGCCATTCCTTATTGCAGCCTTTCTACATATTTCAGAGCTAGGGTGATGTGGCATAGCTTGCATTTCGACGTGCAAGGGCAACGATGTGGTAGGAATGGTACTGAAGGCACTCTTCCCACCAAATCCTTGGTGATTTCTCTCCATTGCAACATTTCTGCAGCCGTTCCATGGTGTAGAGGTGCAGCTGTTAGGGCCTCAGTCTGTCAACTCCAGAGGCCCAGGTTTGTTTCTGACCTTGGGTACTCTCTGTGAATTTGGCATGTTCTCTTCATGACAGAGTGGGGGTTCTTCCAGGCGTTTTACTTGCACATCCAAGTAAGTTACACAGCATTTGCAAATGACCTCTAAATGTGGCTAACTGGCAAAACGATGAAAGGGGAATTGATGGGCACATGAGGAAAAAAAAGATAAGAGGGGGAATGGGAATGATGTGATTGTTGGGAGACAGCAAGGGCTCGATGGGCAGAGTGGCCTCCTACCATGTTGTAATGCACATTTACAGTTCTTTGAAGTTTAAGATGCTTTAAGATTCTGACCAGTTTCTCATGCTTCACGGCGGTAATGTTTTGGCAGCTGCAGACAGGAACTCCACAGGTTAAGGTTTAACATCTGATTCAGATGAAAACCACCTAATGGTTTTTTAATGGGCTAAACTCCAATTTCTTGGCAGACTGTTGTAGATTTGCTATAAATAAAACAATTTATTCAATTGATTGAAACCAAAACAGTACTTGGAGGATGATGAATGCCAATTATTTGTGGACAGGAAACATAATCTGAAACCTGTCTGGTGGAATGCAAAAGGAGGTGCCCTGTTATTTTTATAGTTCCAAAATTAATAGCAAACAACATTCACTTCTGCACCACATGATGTCCCCAAAAACTTTATATTGGTAGACACAAAATGCTGGAGTAACTCAACGGGACAGGCAGCATCTCTGGAGAGAAGGAATGGGTGACCTTTCGAGTCGAGACCCTTCTTCAGACTGAAGAAGGGTCTCGACCCGAAAGGTCACCCATTCCTTCTCTCCAGAGATGCTGCCTGTCCAGTTGAGTTATTCCAGCATTTTGTGTCTATCTTCGATTTAAACCAGCATCTGCAGTTCCTTCCTACAAACTTTATATTGGTGCTGGTTAATGGTGGACATTGAACCACACAAGAGTCAGTTCGTACCAAGCACCCTTTCACAAAAAAAACACTGATAATTATTAGGAGTAATGGTGGAGTGGGTAAATGACCATGTTGATAACACAAAGCAATAGGCTGGCACTGTGCCACAACTGGTAGAACTGCAGCCTCACAGCTCCAGTGACCTGGGTTCCATTCTGACCTTTGCTTTAGACTTTAGACTTTGGAGATACAGTGCAGGAACAGGCCTTTCGGCCCACTGAGTCCACGCTGACCAGTGATCCCCGGACACTAACACTATCCAACACTAGGGACAATTTTACCAAAGCCAATTAATCTACAAACCTGTACGTCATTGGAATGTGGGAGAAAACCGGAGCACCCGGACAAAACCCACACGGTCACAGGAAAGCGTATAAACTCCATACAATCAGCACCCATAGTCAGGATCGAACCCGGTTCTCTGGCGCTGTAAGGCCTGACCCAGAGACTCTTCTGCATTACTGTGTGATCAGCAAGGTTACACAGCTTTCTTTAGTCAGAGGGTGGAGAATCTGTGGAATTCTTTGCCACAGAAGGTTGTGGAAACAAAGTCAGTGGATATATTTAAGGCAGGGATGGATAGATTCTTGATTTGTACGGGTGTCAGAGGTCATGGGGAGAAGGCAGGAGAATGGGGTTAGGAGGGAGAGATAGATCAGCCATGATTGAATGCCGGAGTAGAATTGATGGGGCGAATGGCCTAATTCTACTCCTATCTCTTATGATCTTATGAAGGCAGCAACTCTACCGTTGCGCCACAGTGGCGCTCCCTCACTGGAGATTAAGTGAGCCAGGACACTGTGCTTTGGACATGCCATGTTTGGAATGGCTAAAAATATATCCATTATTTAAAGAAGAATGAAGAGGTATGTGGCTCCACTAAATGTGGGGGATTAAACAAAGACTAATGTTAACCTGTCAATGATCGCCTTTCCGCTTTTCTCATTCCAGTTACTCATCTGTCTTCTCCGAGTGAGGTTGCAAACTGAAACATACCGAATGAATCACAGTTTTATGCCGTGAACTTATCGACATCCGGTCCCATGGGTGAAGCTGCAGAGCGCCATTACCTTGACCCAGAGACCGTCGTTTGCACGACTGTGTGATCAGCAAGGTAACACAGCCTTGTCTGTGCACTTGCTCAGGCAGTGATATCCACAAAATCAATATAAAGCAGTAGCTTTGTAGATCGTTTTCTGTCGATCAGTCCGAACACTTTAGCTCACGGGTCTAAGCTAGTTCATGTGATGTTGTACTTACGAGAGTACACATAGCATTGCTAATAAGGTGCACCAATAAGGACATAAAGCAACAGAATGTGAGTTTCAAAATAGTTGTCCACCAGATAAACACCAGTGATCTATTTATTAATCGGATGAATAATAAATATGGGCCTGATGAAGGCCTAATCCCTTATTATACATGGGATATTGTTTTCATGAAAGACTAATTTAAGAAATTATTACAATACACTCGTAAAAATAGCACAAACTTGCTCATCAGCTACATTTTTCAATGCAGTTTTCTCGTGGCAGGTAAATTAGTATTGGTACATTCTTGTCGCATGTACAGAGATATAGTGGAAAGCTAAATAAACACATCAAGGTAGTGCAAGGGAGCAAAAGAAACCAAAGAGAATATAATGTTACAAGTTCAGAGAAACTACAGTTAAAAAAAGTGCAAGGGTCGCAATGAGGTAGATTGGGAGATCAGGAATTCATCCTCAACAAATGAAGAGTCTGATAAAAGCCAGAAAGAATCTTCTTCTTGAGTCTGGTGGGACTTGTTTTCAAGCTTTTGTATCTACTGCCCAATGGGAGAGGAAAGAAGAAAGAATGTCCAGGGTATTATAGAGTCATTGAGCTATACAGCATGGAAAAAGGCCCTTCAGCCCGCATTGTATACACTGGTGTTAGTGATTCTTGATTATCTTGGTTACTTTCCCAAGGCTGAGTGAAGGGTAGATGGTGTTGATGAGGTGAGGCTGGTTTGCATGATGGACTGGGCTGCGTTCATAACTCTGCAATTGCAATACAGCAAAGCAGTTACCATATCAAGCTGTGATGTGCAAGGTGTTTTCTATAGTGCATCGGTAGAAATTGGTCAAGGCCATTGGAGAAATGCTGAATTTCCTTAGCCTTCTCAGGAAGTAGAGACTTTGGTGTGCTCTTTTGGTCGTGACTGTGGTTGGACCAGGACAAATACATTTAAAACTTAAAATTTGGTTTGAGGAAGAACAAAACTCGCCCACAAATAATTGTCTAATTAAATGTTTCTGTTGTTTCCAATTTTCTTCAAAACAGAAGAGTCGGCAGCAGAAATGAGGTTATTAGCTCATTCGACCTTTCAGTTGCCAAAGTGTCGATTATTGTACTAATCTTGCATTTTTGCAGTAATGCAATCTTCAGCTTGAAATTAATCTGAATTTTTAATCAACTGTTGGAGCAACCAACTGGAAAGCAAAGTGACAGAAAACATGATGAGTGCTGTATACTATTGTCTGGCAAACAGGAAAGTAACAGCTTGAGAAACACATTTTGTACTGAAGGACCGGGGCGGCATGGTGATGCAGTGGTAAGAGTTGCTGCCGTACAGCGCCGGAGACCTGGGTTCTATCCTGACTATGGGTACTGTCTGTATGGAGTTTGTACGTTCTCCCTGTGACCTCATGGTACGGTTTCCTCCCACACTCCAATGATATACAGGTTTGTAGATTAATTGGCTTCAATAAAAAAAATTGTGAATTGTCCCTCGTGTGTAGAATAGTGTTAGTGTACAGGGTGATCGCTGGTCAGCATGGACTCGGTGGGCCGAAGGGCTTGTTTCCACGCTGTATCTGTGTATCTGTACCTGACTGCTACACTTAAATTTTGAGCACGCACGTCTATACGAAAACAGAATTCATGAAACAATGAAATTGTCACGTAAGTTAATACCTAAAAAGAAATTTCCAATCATGCAATTTTACACAAAAACTAATAACAGTCAGGTTAAGCCTTTTTGGTCGCTGGGTATCAACGTGTTGATTGTTAAACATTAATGTGTCTGTTAAGTTCTAAACTTATTGCATTGTTTTTAAGGGAAAGTTTTGAATTTGCAAAGTAAAGCATTTTCTTACCTGCATTATTGCAAATTTTAATGTTTATTTTCAGTCTCGTCTCTCAGCAGGTTTGGATTCCACCTCGGTCTGAAGATTTGAGTACATAATCCCTGCTGTTTCCTCATTGTTCCTAATCATGTTCCCCTCCTTCCTGAGAAGGCTTATTAGTAAGTTCGGCATGTCCCCAACAACTCTCACCAACTTCTGCAGATGCATCGTAGAAAGCATTTTATCGGGATGCATGGTTTGGAAAGAGCTCCATCCAAGACCGCAAGAAATTGCAGAGAATTGTGGACGCAGTCCAAACCATCACACAAACCAACCGCCCTTCCATTGACTCCATTTACACCTCACGCTGCCTCAGGAAGACCAGCAACATAATCAAGGAGGAGTCACACCCCGGTCACTCCCTCTTCTCCCCTCTCCCATCAGGCAAGAGGTTATAGAAGTGTGAAAACCCACACCTCCAGTTTCAGGGACAATTCCTTCCTAGCTGTTCTCAGGCAACGGAACATCCTGCCACCAACTAGAGAGCAGTCCTGAGCTACCCCCCCCCCCCCTTCCTCACTGCAGACCCTCCGACTATTTTCGATCAGACTTTACTGGACTTTGTCTTGCACTAAACATTATTCATGTTATTCCCTTTATCGTGTATTGTCTTTCTGCTGACTGGTTAGCAAGCAACAAAAGCTTCTCACTGAACCTTGGTACATGTGACAAGAAATTAAACTCAAACTCAACTCAACTCATGAGGTGGTGCATTATGAGGGTATGCAATGTGTTCACCTTCCTTACATTGCGAATGCAGCCACCCATCAGGGATCAGTCTGAAGGACTGCCCATTCCCTCCACAGACGCTGCCTGACTCCAGCACTTTGCTTTTTGCTTAAAGTTCCAGCAACTGTAGTTTCTTGTGTATCCATCCTTCAGGACTGTTTAATTAATATCTTCTTCAATTAGTTCTCTGATTGAGAATAGATCAAGCAAGGCCAGCACTTTTTTTTGTTGCCATCTCTGATGTTTCTTGAGTTGACTAGCGTGTGAGACATTTCAAAGAGCTACAGACCCAGCACTTTATAGAAGCTATAGCAGGGAAATCACAATGTACTGGAGTAACTCAGCAGAATAGGCAGCATCTCGAGAGAACATGGATAGGTGATATTTCGGGTCGAGGACCTTCTTGAATCTGAAGAAGGGTCTCGACCCATAATGTCACCTATCTATGTTCTCCAGAGATACTGCCTGACCTGCTAAGTTATTCCAGCACTTTGTGTCCTTTTGTGTATCTTAACCAGCATCAGCAGTTCCTCGTTTCTACTCTAAACTGCAACAGGGACATTTCCTTCCAATATAGACATTAGCAGTACAGATAGTTTTATAACAGTCTAGTATTCCTTTTTAAATTGTTACCAGCTTTTTCAGAAAATCATAGTCGTACATTAAAAACAGGCCATTCAGCTCATCACATCCATGCCCACGTGGCAGTCATCAGTATTAATCCAGATATAATCAATTAACTCCATTTACAGTTCCAGCTGGCTCCAGTGGGATATGAGCTCTAGTCTTTGAATCCGTCTTCTAAGCCCTTGGATTTCTGTTTCAGTAACATAACAAGGGCACTGGGGAAAACCCACCTGCGTTATTCATAATGCTTAGGAAGGAACTGCAGATGCTGGTTTAAACCGAAAAATAGACACAAAATGCTGGAGTAACTCAGCGGGACAGGCAGCATCTCTGGAGAGAAGGAATGGGCGGCGTTTTGGGTCGAGACCCTTCCTCATTCTGAGAAAGCTTCTCGACCCGAAATTTCACACTGCTTGACTCTATGACTCTCTATGAGGTACATGGATAGGAAAGGTTTAGGGGGATATGAGGCAAACGTGGGCAAACAGCGTGCATAAATAATTGAGAAGAAGAGCTGGTGCAAGACTTGAATTGTTTTATATATTCATGGCGTCGCCATAGTTGTTGTCAATTAAATAATAAAATAGAGGTGTAGACTGCAATGAATAAAATAGAATACCTATCAATAAAACAACCCAGTTTCTGTTGCATGAGGATATAACTAAATGAAGAGTTTGTAATATATAATGTAATTTGATTATTTGATGCCTTTACTGGGTGTAAATTAAACTCAATCTGGTTTGGGAACAGCTCTACCCAGGACAGGAAGGCCCTGCAGAGAGTAGTGCATTCGGCAGAACGCACCATGGGAACTACACTCGCCCCCCTGCAGGACCTATACATCAGGAGGTGCAGATCAAGAGCAAGCAAGATTATGGGGGACCCCTACCACCCCAGCAACGGACTGTTCCAGCTGCTACGGTCAGGCAAACGCCTCCACTGTCATGCTGTGAAAATGGAGAGGATGAGACGGAGTTTCTTCCCACAGGCCATCAGGACTGTTAACTATTATAACTCCAGGGACTACATTTTTTTTCTGTATTAATTTTAATTTTTATGCTGTAATTGTAATTTTTTTTTGCACAATCCGCAGGCATTGTCACTTTCATTTCACTGAACATCTTGTATGTGTGTACGATAAATAAACTTGACTTGTCCTTTAACATTGTTTTATTTCAACAATATGAGCTATGGAGACACTAAATAACAAAGGAAATGCATCAGTAAGAAAATTAAAATGTTACAAGGTTTAGCTTGCATTAACTGTACGATTGATAA
Source organism: Rhinoraja longicauda (assembly GCF_053455715.1). Lineage (NCBI taxonomy): Eukaryota > Metazoa > Chordata > Chondrichthyes > Rajiformes > Arhynchobatidae > Rhinoraja > Rhinoraja longicauda. The sequence continues at coordinate 12,721,632 of NC_135979.1, forward strand.
GGATGATTTATTGTTTTCCATTGATAAATAAGTATTTTCCATTTTTGTGCGCCATCTATTTCTTTGCAATCTCGATGATATGATCAGGGGTATTTCCTCTGTGAGATTAGTTGTCATTCCCTTCCTTGCTCTCCCAAAGTGTCTGCAGACTGATAAATCGTGCATGTAGTGTCAGGCATCTCTCTCGAAGATTGAAGTTTGCAGAATGCTTATGGTTTTTACAATACGTGATTTTTATTCCACTATTTCCAACAACATATCAATGATTTCTTTATCATTAGTACAGAATGTAGAGGACGTCGAGAGAACAGCCCACTGAGTCGGTATGCAAGAGGCGCCATTTTACAGTCCCAGCTACAGATGGCCACAAAGATCAACTGCAGGCGTCGCCCACACTCAGGTCGTCCTGCGAACTGTCGTCTCTCTCCTTGCACGGCCCTCTTCAGCCCTTGTGATGCGGGGGGGGGGGGGGAGGGCACCTCCCACAGCTGACCCTGAGGGCACAGAAGGTAAGACCCCACCCCCTGTTCTTCTTACCGGTCCTTTTGCTGTTCCCGGCAGCGACGGACATCCTCTGCTCTGATTTCTGATCTCCAGGGGTGAGCAGGGGCCGGGCTCGGCGGCTTCCCCCTCTGGGCAGGTTCCCGGTTCCGCGGCTTGTTGTCGGGACGTGGCTGCAGCCCCCCCCGGAAACATTCGCACTGCCGGGAGACCCGGCAACCCTGTAAGAATATCATTCTAGCATGAGTCAATTACCGAACCCAACACGGCAGATTTACTTTAATCCTCAATGTTGATGCAAATCGGAGCAAATTTCAACCACGTGGATTTTCTCACAGAGACATCATGAACTGATAAACGTGGCAATCAAAGGCATAGGGTGAGCCCAGTGAAGCGTCAGGAGGCCTCACAGGTTTGAGGAATGAGAAGCGACTAGATTGCCTCCTTGAGCAATTGGAAGTTTTTCAGTAAAGTATTTTGATAGATGTGGCGCTTGCTACTACTGAATAAGTTTGCAACTTCCTTGTCTGACCTCATATGCATGAAAGTCACAGACTTTACTTTCAAACAAGTGGCGCCATTCAAAACCGACAATAATTAACAGCAAATTCCTGACCAATATGCATACGCTTCATTTAGAATGGAGATGAGAAGGAATTTCTTCAGTCAGAGGATGGAATTCATTGCCACAGATGGCTGTGGAGGCCAACTCATTGGGTATTTTTAAAATGGAGATTGATGGGTTCTTGATTAGTAAGGGTGTCAGAGGTTATGGTGAGAAGGCAGGAGAATGGGGTTGAGAGGGAAAATTAGATCAGCCATGATCAAATGGCAGAGCGGGCACACAAGGCCAAATGGCCTAATTCTGCTCCAAGGTTTTATAATCTTATGGTGCTCAGTAGTTTTCTTAAAGCTACTTCTGCATTATGAGTAGTCACTAAGTCAGGGATTTGCATGCATTAGAAAACATATCACTTGTGCGCTTACAAGGTAATGATAAATATCAGGGTGGAGCTGCTGCCTTAGGGCCCCAAAGATCCAGGTTTGATCCTGACTATGGATGCTCTCTGTATGGAGTTTGTACATTCTCCCTGTGACTGCGTGGGTTTTCTCCGGGTGCTCCGTTTTCCTCCCACACTGCAGTAATGTACAGGTTTGTAGGATAATTGGATTTGGTAAAATTGTAAATTGTCCCTCGTGTGTAGGATAGTGCCTTTGTACAGGGTGATAGCTGGTTAGCAAAGACTGGGTGGGCCGAAGGGCCTGGTTCTGCATTGTTTCTCTAAAGTCTAAAGTAAACCCAATGGTATGAACATTGAATTCTCCAATTTTGGATAACTAACACACCCCCCTTCCCCTTTTTGCCCCCCCCCCTTCTTCCTCCTTCTCTACCCTGTGCCCCACCTAGACACCCACCTATTTCTTCCCTCGCCCTCCCATTCCACCTACATTCCTTCCTCTAGCTTCATGATTTGCAACTCCTCCATCCTTACCTCACACGTTTTGTCTTTTCATCTCTGGCCTTTGCCCAACCATCTGCCCATCAAAAAGCCTCTCCCACCTGTATCCACCTATCATTCACTTGGCTTTGTTCTCCCCCTCCTCTTTTCCAGATTTCTCCCCATCACAATCAGTCTGAAGGACATCACCTTTCCATGATCCCCAGACATGTTGCCTGACCTGCGAAGTCAAACACACGTGTAATGCTATTCTGCCTTGTTGAAGGATGATTCACTGTTCCCAAGTCCTTGAAGAAACATATTCTTCAAAATAATGTGAAGCATGGAAAGGACTTCCTATTAAAAATGTATTAATAACAATACGTAACTTATTTTTGTACAAACAATATGGTTATGTGACCTAATCATATTTGTACAGACCCTCATAAAGTGAATTTTGAGGTGTAGAAAATATTTGCCTGTGAAGGAGAGATAATTCTCTTCCAAATACTGCATATTCCCTGAAGCAACCAGCATTGCCCTGGGGCTTTAAGACGTTTCCATAGAAAACACTTTTGTGATTTGGTTTGTTGATGAGTGACATTCTTTCAGCCCTGTGTTTTACTCAATCCTGTGATGATAGGTGAGCCAAAATCCAGTTTAGTCACGCTTGTTGTTTGGGTATGTGGTCGAGTCAAACTCAACACCATCTTGAAGAAGGCAATAATGGAAAACCTGCCAGAAGCATGCAAAGTTGATGGATTATGATCATAACAAGGACACAACGTACTACCATTTTGGAGCTGCAGTAGAACATCGAGCATCGTACAGTACAGCAGAGGAAGAGGCCCTTCGGCCCACAACGTCCATGTTGAGCATGATGCCAAGTTAAACTTATCATCCTTCTCCAAGTGATCCATATCCCTCCATTCCTCGCATATCCACTTTCCTATCCAAAACCCTCTTCAATGTCACTATAGTATCTGCCTCTCCCACCACCCCTGGCAGTGTGTCCCAGGCACCAACCACTCTCTGTGTAAAAAAAAACTTGTCCCACATATTCCTTTAAGCTTTATCTCTCTCACCTGAAAGCTATGCCCTTCAGTCCTTAATACTTACGCCCTGAGATAAAGGTTCTGACTGTCTACCTTATATATGCCCCTCATAATTGTATATACTTCCACCGTGTTTCCCCTTAACCTCTTACATTCAAGTGAAAACAATCCAAAGTTTATCCAACCTCTAATACCCTCTAATCCAGGCAGCATTCTGGTAAACGTCTTCTGCACCCTCTCCAAAGCCTCCACGTCCTTTCTGTAATGGAAACACCAGAACCAATACTCCAAATACCAAAGACCTGAAGAGTTGCAACATGACTCTTATACCGTCCGCTGAAAGCAAGCATACCATACGCTTTCTTTATCACTTCATCTACTTGAGTAAACACCCTTCTTTAAATTAGTGCCTCATTTACCGAGAGATACCGGTGAATCCGTGGAATTCTTTGCCACAGAAGGCTGTGGAGGCCAAGACACTGGATATTTTTTAAGGCGGAGATAGATAGATTCTTGATTAGTACGGGTGTCAGAGGTTATGGGGAGAAGGCAGGAGAATGGGGTTAGGAGGGAGAGATAGATCAGCCATGATTGAATGGCGGAGTAGACCTGATGGGCCGAATGGCCTAATTCTACTCCTATCACTTATGACCTTATGACCTGATGACACGTGCTAATCCCCGTCACTGTTTCACATGAAACATCTTCCAAGTGGAGGCTCATCACTACCCAGTGTCGGCCTTTCATGCATATGGAAGTTACAGATGAATGTGAGTTTCACCTTACACACAAAATGCTGGAGCTACTCAACGGGCCAGGCAGCATCTCTGGAGAAGAGGAATTGGTGACATTCCGGGTCGGAACCCCACTCCGGACTGAGTTGCATGGTGTTGGCTGACCGTGTTAGGAATTTCAGTCACATTTCACAATCAGTTTTACCCTTCCAAATAATACGACGTGATTGTCTTTCAAAGTGACAAACCTCAAAATATCCTAAAATCTGAACCGGTACAGAAAGATGGAGAGCGAGTGTTGGTGAACATTTCGCTTGACCCTTTGTCCAATTTTAAACCCTGGAACTCCTGGGTTTTTAATTTACTTTTTACAAGGCAGGCTCTCTTCCGTGCAAGAGGCAGCATGAATGAGACTCACTCTGCCTCAGCAATATTTTTACCTTATTAAGCTGTTTCAGATTCTCAGTAGACTTTAGTCTATAATCATCTCTTTGTTGTGTTATTTTAAAAGGAAAAGTTTTGTTGAGAAGGTCGTTTAATGATTCATTCTTTAAGGCTTGACTAATTCTCGTTCCTTTGCCACCTTTCATAATGTGTTAGCCCTGGGATGATCTGCATCAAGCTACATTTTACAGTCACAGCAACCGGACAGAGGGAGCATGCATTACCATTAATCTGCACAAGTTCGTGTGAAATTGGCAACTAGCCAACATCCTGCTCCCTGCAAAGTTTAATGACTGTGGCAGAATGCCTACGTTAACGTGCCAGTCAGTGGGTGATGCCTCGGGCGAGCAGCTATCAGCTGCTGAAGATGGCCTGAAGCTCTTCAAGGGGAAGTGCACACTGTATATGAGGGTGCCACGGTGGCATGGCGGTAGAGTTGCTGCCTTACAGCGCTCGCTGCGCCGGAGACCCGGGTTCGATCCCGATCTTGGGTGCTGTCTGTACAGAGTTTGTACGTTCTCCCTGTGACCGTGTGGGCTTTCTCCAGGACCTTCGGTTTCCTCCCACACTCCAAAGACGTACAGGTATGTCAGTCAATTGGCTCAGTAAATGTAAAAATTGTCCCTAGTGTGTAGAGGATAGTGTTAATATGCAGTGATCGCTGGTCGGCACAGACCCGTTGGGCCGAAGGGCCTGTTTCTGCTCTGTATCTCTAAACTAAACTGAACTAATATGACTGAGGCAGTGATGGTACGAGGATGTGACCTGAGGACACGTGAAAAATGGTTCCACATGGGAAGTCTTCTTACCGAGTCCACATCCCAAGCTTAGATATTGTTTAGCCAGAGCTGAACACACTTCTCGGCATCTTCATTGTAGGCAGTGAGATCAACAGCTGCGCATTGGTTTTCCAGTTGAGTGCATTTCAGCAGGTGTTCCATTGTTTGTGGTTCAATGCCACATTCGCAGGTGATATTGTTGGCATTATATCCCCACTTGTTTAGAGGCACCTTGTCTCTGCCAACACCAGTTATCAATCGATTGAGGCATTTCCATCTGGTCCAACTTGTGTCTGCACCAGGAGAGAGTTGCTCACTTGCCGTTAGTCCCATGGTAGTTGAGGGAGGCAGAGTGGATGCCCTATCATCCCATGTCTTATTATTAAGTCACAAAAAAATATTTGCATTCTTAGTTTTTCTACAGCTATTTGGCCTCTTGTGCTGGATGGGCGAACAAGAATGGAAGCCTCCCGGTAGTTTTTACGTTTGATATGCTCCTATCAAGAGAAGCTTGACAATATTTCTAATGCATAAAATCTGCCTCTCGCATATTGTTAGTTCTAATGCAATGAGTTTGTCTGTTCTGAACACTTTTATTTGCTCTTTGTTACCTATATTGTTTCTTGTTGGTTACCCCGGGGATTGATTTCTGCTGCAGTTCCAGTTACAACAGTTGTAAACCCTTTAAAATGGTGGGCTAATTGATTAATTTTCCTGTGAACTTAAAATTAAAAGCTTTATTATAACATGCACAGGTGGGCCTTATATTTAAAGGGAGGGCTTCTTTAAATGGGTGTTTAGAGGGAAAGGCTGGTATTCTATAAATATATACAAAGGCAGGATGTATGCCTGGTATTTGTTACGATGTGAAGGACAAATTAAAGATGGACAAAGCAGTCCAAACAACCAGTGCTTAATCACTTCCAATACTTGTGAGTTCTAGTATTTACTGCCGGCAGTCTTGTTAATAGTACAGGAAATGGCATCTGCTCCATCTGTATTCACGGGAAATTAGTTGTGCTTTACCCAAGGAGACCAAAAATTTTGCACAGCTAAAAATAGTTCCAACACTGGGAGGACGCGGTTTACAAGGGTGTGCTTCATTGACTGATTCCTCATCCATTTGCTTTATGCTTGTGACACTAAAGTGAGCGCTTCCTTTGAGAGAGTGAAGTGGAGGATTAATATAGACAGGCAAATGCTGTGGGATTGTGCTGAATGGATGGTGGGGTTTGAGAACAAGCCATTAGCTGGCTGCTCCTTGGATCATTCTGCACTCAATGTCACGGAAACTAAGCTTTGCAACAATGACTGTTTCATTCTATTTGTGATCAGGAGATGCCAGTGAGTGATAGTATTATTTGAAAAAAAGCACAAATTTATTTCAAATTGGGCTATAAAGGTAACTAATATGACTGAAGCAGTGATGGTACGAGGATGTGACCTGAGGATACGTGAAAAAAGGTTCCTCATGGGAAGTCTTCTTATCGAGTCCACATCACAAGCTTAGATATTATTCAGCCAGAGCTGAACGCACTTCTCAGCATCTTCATTAGGCAGTGAGATCAACAGCTTGTGCATTGGTTTTCCAGTTGGGTGCATTTCAGCAGGTGTTCCATTGTTTGTGGTTCAATGCCACATTCGCAGGTGACATTGTTGGCATTATATCCCCACTTGTTTAGAGGGTAATGGCTGCGTTCACTCGGGTCCAGAGTCACTGGTCACAAAGCTCCTAGATCCTGTGGTCAAAGTGAATGTGTTGCTTGTTCCTCAGATAAAAGGCCCTTCCCATTGCATTCTGGGAGCAATCAACTCGTGTTTTGATCTTGTTTTACCGAAGGTAGGTTGATAATAACATTAGTGGCAGAAGGTTAGCTGCAAACCAACAAACTTTCGATGAAATGTTTAAATGAACAGTTTTGTACGCTTCTTGAAGAAGGGTCTCATCCCAAAATGTCACTATTCCTTTTCTCCGGAAACGCTGCCTGACCCTCTGTTACTCCAGTTTTTTTGTTTCTATCCCTGGGTTTTGAAACCTGATTCAACTGTGGAAAGCGCAACAATGTTGGAAAAAAGGTACAAACAGCCACAAGAAATCAACCAGCAATTAGCGTATAGGACACTGACAATTGTTAAAAGGTGGAGTACTGAGGGAATGGTATTAAGCAGCACCTAAGCATATAACCTGTTATAGGCATGTCCAGTTGCACATGTTAAGAAAGGAAACAGGCTAGATCGCTGAGTTCCATGATGCTTGATATCATGATCTTAGTTTTTAGTTTACAGATACAGCGCGGAAACAGGCCCTTCGGCCCACCGAGTCTGCACAGACCAGCAAACCCCGCACACGAACATTATCCTACACACACTCGGGATAATTTACATTTATACCAAGCCAATTAATTTACAAACCTGCATGACTTTGGAGTGTGGGCGGAAACCGAAGATCTGGGAGAAGATCTGGGAGAAAACCTACGCAGTCACGGGGAGAACGTACAAACCCCGTACAGACAGCACCCGTAGTCGGAATCGAACCTGGGTCTCTGGCGCTGTCAGCACTGTAAGCCAATAACTACCGCTGTGCCACCGTGCATCTGTTGGATCTGCAGGCTTCTAATATTCTTCTCAATGTGATGGCCAGCACAACTTGCAATAGAAGTATGTGTGCCTATATCAGATCCTCTCCAAATAATACAATCACCATCGCTGATATCTCACCTAGTTTGCCTTAAGTTATAAAATAAGTCAAATAATAAATCAAATAAAAAAGTGGAACCAGAAAGGATAAATGTAACGAAAAACATCTGAAACAGCAATTATGCAAGAAGGTAATAATATTTTCCAATATTATTTTTCTGTCATAAATCTAGATTTTTACTCAGGAACTTGCCCTTGGCAAGGTTTAAAAATCAATATTTATAATGAAAAGGCCTGCATAGTATATGTGTTTCCTGACTATAAGCTATAATTTATAAAATTTTCATGTTCTGGTTTAACATTAAAAATTGACGCACCATCACTTTCCGTCCATTTCTGCTGTTACCATTGGTTTCCCTACTGGGTAGCCTCAAGGCCAAGCTTTCCTGAACCTAACTTTGAACTTCTCCTGTTTGTGCTGAGAAACAATGTGGTTTCAGGGCTGGACTTTCTGGGATTGTTGTGGCCGCTGTATTATGTCTACAGCGGATCCACAAGAGGCACTGCCTCAAAGAGGCAGCTGATATCATCAAAGACCCACAGTGCCTGGGCCACGCTCTCATTTCACTACGACCATTGGGAGCCCGGAAACTGTGACCTCTAGGTTCGGCAATAGCTTCTTCCTATCAACCATCAGACCTTGAACACTGCATGGCACTAACACAACCCTACCTCTGCAATCATAGCCAACTACGGACTTTGTTTTCATTGCTCCAAGCACTTTGGTTTTGCACTATTAAGGGCTGGATACCTTATATTACAGATGATTAATTTATTGTATTATTGATGATTATATCTTTATTTGTGCATTGATGCATCAATAGACCTGTAAATCTGCAGCAAATAAGATTTTTAATGTTCCATTGCCGGCACATATGGCAGTTAAACACTATTGACTCTTATGTCTCTTGACGAGAACATCACAGTTCACTCTACATGGCATTTATTGAGTTGTGTAAGTGCAGGAATTGGACATAACATAAGCACAAAAGACATGAATGCAGGTGTGGGCATTTGATTCCTTTCGGCCTGTTCTGCCATTCAAGGAGAATTATTAATTTAATGCCAATTGTCAATTGATAGCCCTTACCATTATAACAATAAGAAAACAGATCAAAGTGCTGGAGTAACTCAGCAGGTCAGGCAGCATCTCAGGAGAGAAGGAATGGGCGACGTTTCGGGTCGAGACCCTTCTTCAGACCCTTCTTCAATGCACAAATAAAGATATAATCATCAATAATACACTTTGTGAATAAATACCTTTGATTTGTACCAGCATCTGCAGTTATTTTCTTAGAAAACAAATCAAAATAATTTTATGATTCTTTGAAATCTTTGAAGTTTCAGTCTGCTACTCCTTTAGTTTAGTTTAGAGATATAGTGCGGAAACAGGCCCTTCGGCCGACCGACCAGTGATCCCCGCACAATAACACTGTCTTACACACACTAAGGACTATTTACATTTACACCAAGCCAATTAACCTACAAACCTGTAAGTCTTCGGAGTGTGGGAGGAAACCGAAGATCTTGGAGAAAACCCACGCTGGTCACGGGGAGAACGTACAAACTCCATACAGACAGCACCCATAGTTAGGATCGAACCCTGGTCTCTGGTGCTGTAAGGCAGCAGTTCTTCCGCTCCCTCAGTGCAAAAGGTTTAAGGAATGGTATCGGAAAGCATTCCACAATGAATGATTAACACTGGCATGACCATTCTGGTGGGTATTCATTTGAAGCACAGTTAATACTGTTAGGTGTTGTGATGGATGGTGCAGTACATAGTGCTGATGGTACATCCATCAAATGCCTTCACTCAGCAGAACTGACTTTCACGAGAGGTTTCAGGTAATACATTTTAAAATTTCAGCTGCATCTTCAGTACCATTAGGATGAGTCAGAACTTGTTATATTTCATTCCAGCCTCCCCCTTTGAGCAGTATAAGCAGCAAGACCTATAGCATTGCAATTGGTTTTGGATTAAAGTATTCTGCAATGAGATGCTCCTGGGAAGTGAAGGAGAGAACAGTAATTGAAGGTTTCTCAGCAGGCCTGTCCACAACTCACCAATTTAACCCAACAGCAAATTTACAAATAGCAAGCAGCGATGGAATGGTGTTGGCAAAAGTTTCATTTATTTTGAGGCAGGTTGAGTTGAAGGTATGGCGATACTTGCAGTGAAAGAAAGTTTGGTCTTTGAGCACAATGGTAATTCCAGTAAAAATTGTGAACAAAAATTCCATATTCCTTGCTATATATATTTTTCCCTAAATTTTTTTGTCCAAACTTAATTCCAAACTGCCAAATGCAAAATCTGCCTTGAATCAGCGGAGGTTTAAAGTAGCATTTGCTTGAAAATAAATGATTCAAAGACATTCTTGGGTGTATTTAAAGGAGTGTAATAGAGTCATAAAATCATACAGCACAGAACCAAGTCTTCATAATGTGTAGGATAGTGCCAGTGTACGGGGATTGCTGGTCGCCATGAACTGGGTGGGCCGAAGGGCCTGTTTCTGCACTGTATCGCTAAACTGAACTAAACTGAAGTAAGGTTTTGTAGCCTGCAGTATAATATTCTATTAAATAATCCAGATTGTGGTATTGCCTTAGTAAGTGGGGTGAACAACATGCAATGTGCTTATCATTCAATGGAACCGTGCTTTAAACCCCAGCCTATCTATTAGCAAGGCCAGAATTGATCTACTGATATACATTTGGCAACTTTCAACTAATTCAGCATATGAAAGGTTTCTATTCCAGAAAGTTGTTACCACAAAAGCCCAAGTGCATTATTAAATGTAAAAATTGTCCCGAGTGTTAATATGCGGGGGTTGCTGGTTGGCACGGACCCGGTGGGCCGAAGGGCCTGTTTCCGTGCTGTCTCTCTAAACTAAAGTAAACTAAACTAAATTAATAGAAAAAATTAATAGCATTGGTTGGTTCATTTGTGTTTTCTTTCCAGCTCCATTTTTGCTCTGTTAATCCCTTTGTCCAAAATGTTGTTAAAATCCTATTATTGTTGTATTTACTCTATTCCTGGAAACCTGTAGAGCAATTAGCAATTTAATTTGTATTGCAAGATCTTTGGAAAACTTCTACACTTGTCTAAGATCTATCGTTCAAAATAAGTCATTAGGTCGCATCAAATAACTATCCAATCTCTACAATTGTCCTCAGATACTGACGACCAAATTTGACCCCATTTGATCTCCAAATTCATCTTCACCATCCAACAAAGCAGGCTTAAGGATATTGGGATTAATTAGTTAATCAAATGATAATTTAGCAAAAACAAATGCATAGGTATAAATGATTAAAATGAAAGTTTAATCATGATATTGAAATATTTCATTGCTCGTGAGAAGTCCATGATGTGAAACATTTACCCTCAAACCCAGCGCCTAGTCTCTTGAGTCGAAGCTTTGACATTTATCCTTATAAACAGCACTGAGCCTCTTGAGTGAAACCCTCAATGCTTGCTCTAAAACACAGCATCTCACTCCAGAACACAGCCATTCCAAATAGGCTGCTCCGCTCATGCCGGCCTTCCTTTTATTTACTACAAGGAGCATTCACTCCAGAATCCTAATGGCTGCTTTGTAAATGCTCTACACTGCCCCTCCTCACAGCCACTCACTCTCAAATGAAACTAATTTGCAGGTGAATCCTAATCTTGGTCATAGTTAAGACCAAACATATCGTGTTTATATGGCACTCAACTGCCCAGAGCTCCCTCCCACTAGATCTCAGTCAGTGAATCATATCTATGACACCATTTTCTGTCTGCAGTTGTCAATGACAAACTGTATTTACCAGGCAGGTCATAAAATAACCTCTCCAGTGTAAGCCATTGCCAAGGTCACTACATTTACTACATAATTGAAAATCAGTAAATGTGCCTGTCAAGTTCTCTGATTTGTTTTACTTGGGCTCGTCTTCTTTTAAAGATCAATCTAAACCAAGTAATTAGCTTCAATTTTACCTGTTCTTTTGAAGAATATTACTGTTCATCTATTCCCATATAATTGTGCATTATTGTGATATACAGACCCTTACTTATGTAATAAGCACGGTGGCGCAGCGGTAGAGTTGCTGCCTTACAGCGAATGCAGCGTCGGAGACCCGGGTTCGATCCTACGGGTGCTGGCTGTACGGAGTTTGCACGTTCTCCCCGTGACCTGCGTGGGTTTTCTCCGAGATCTTCGGTTTCCTCCCACACTCCAAAGATGTACAGGTTTGTAGGTTAATTGGCTTGGTAAATGTAAAAATCTGGAGGTGTGCGTTTTCACACTTCTATACCTTTTGCCTGATGGGAGAGGGGAGAAGAGGGAGTGGCCAGGGTGCGACTCGTCCTTGATTATGCTGCTGGCCTTGCCAAGGCAGTGTGAGATATAAATGGATCATGGTTTGTATGATGGCTTGGGCTGCATCCGCAATTCGCTGCAATTTCTTACGGTCCTGGATGGAGCTGTTCCCAAACCAAGCTGTGATACATCCTGATAAAATGTTTTCTATGGAGCATCGGTTGAAGTTGGTGAGATTTGTAGGGGACATGCTGGACTTCCTAAGGCTTCTAAGGAAGTAGAGGCGTTGGTGTGCCTTCTTGGTCATTGCTTCAATATGGGTAGTCCAGGAGAAGTTGTAGGTGATATTGACTCCGAGGAATTTGAAGTTTTCGACCATCTCTACTTTGGCACCTTCTATGCAAACTGGGGCATATGTACCACTTCGCTTCCTGAAGTTGATCACTATCTCCTTTGTCTTGCTGACGTTGAGAGAAAGGTTGTTGTCTCGACACCAGGTCACGAGTTCCTCGATTTCCTTCCTGTACTCCGACTCATCATTATTTGATATCCGGCCCACAATGGTGGTGTCGTGTGTGAACTTGAAAATTGAATTAGATTTGTACATGGCTGTGCAGTCGTGGGTGTACAAGGAGTAAAGAAGGGGGCTGAGAACGCATCCTTGTGGAGCCCCTGAGTTGAGGATTTTCATGGAGGATGATTTGTTCCCTATCCTCACTGATTGGGGTCTGTTGGTCAGGAAATCGAGGATCCAGTTGCAGAGATGAGTGCTGACCCCAGGTCCTGCAAGTTTGGTGATAAGCTTGGATGATATATTGGTATTAAAGGCAGAGCTGTAGTCTATGAGCAGTAGTCTGACGTAGGTGTCTCTCTTCTCCAGGTGTTCCAGGGATGAGTGTCGGGCAGGGGCAATGGCATCGTCCATGGACCTGTTGTGGTGGTAGGTGAACTGCAGTCGGTCAAGGTCACCGTGTAAACTGGATTGAAGGCATTCCATAACGTTTCATGATGGTGGATGTCAAGGCCACTGGACGGTAGTTGTTTAGGCATGAGGTCTTGCTTTCTTTCGGCACTGGGCTGATGGTGGTCTTCTTGAAGCAGGTGGGTACTTCAGAACGGAGTTGGGAGAGATTAAAGATGTCTCCCGCTAGCTGGTCCACCCAGCTACTGAGGACATGGCCAGGAACTCTGTCTGGTCCAGCTGCTTTTCGTGGGTTTACCCTCAGGAAGGCTGATCTCACCTCTGCTACTGCCACCCTGGGGAGAGGCACATTGGAGTCTGAAGGCCCAGGTGTTACCGCCCTGTTGGGTTTCTGCTCGAAGGGAGCATAGAAAGCATTCAGTTCATCGGGTAGGGTCGCACAATCATCAATGATGTTGCCCGACCTTGCTTTGCAGCTAGTTATCTTGCCACATTCTCTGTGTGTCCGAGTGATTGTACTGGGACTCAAGTTTGTCCCAGTATTGTCTCTTGGCATCCTTGATGGCTTTGTGGAGATCATAGTGGGCCATCTTGTACTGCTCAGGATCATTTGACTTGCATGCAGCAGACCCGGCATTAACCTGTGAATGTAGCTCACGGTTGGGGATACACTCGGATTGACTTGGTCGGCACACAGTCTTCCAAGCACCTGCTGATGAAGTCGGTCACGGCACTGGCGTACGCATTCAGGTTAGCTGCGGAATCCCTGAACATGGACCAGTCCACTGACTCAAAGCAGTCGCGTGAGATGTCATCCGTGTCCGTTGACCAGCATTTCACAACTCTCTGTACCAGATTCTCTTGCTTCAATTTTTGTTTGCAGACTGAGAGCAGAAGCACAGCTAGGTGATCAGATTTCCCGAAACGTGGTCGAGGGACAGAGTGGTAGGCATTTTGTATTGATGTATAGCAGTGATTGAGGCTATTCTGGCCCCTGGTGGAGCAAGAGAGGATCATGTGTTAAAATAGCATCTAAAGAATGAGTCAATTGTAACACTTTGAACACATGATATATACACCCACAGATTTTTTAATGAATATTCAATATAAATGACAGGATTTCATAATTTTTGCATGGCTGTGTCCGGGTACATTTTGGCTTAAGTCTGATGAAGGGTCTCCACCCAAAACGTCAACTATTCCTTTTCTCCAGAGACGCTGTTTGACCCGTTGAGTTACTCCAGCATTTTGTGTCTATTTTTGGCTTAAATAGAAATGAGCTACTAAAGGAAATGAACCGTTTATTGTAATTGCAGTTATGTTTTTAATGTTAATAAGTCAGTGACGTTCTTTAAAATGCAATGGTGAATGGTGATTAATGCCTTGCTTTATAAAAATCGATTCTTGCTCAAGCACCAAAGCTCACATGGAGAATTGTGCTTTCTGTTGTCAGGTTAAATAACCAGATGAGATTTATACACGAGGAACTGCAGATGCTGGTTACAAAAAAAAACCCCCACAAAGTGCAGGAGTAACTCAGCGGGTCAGGCAGCATCTCGGGAGAACATGGATAGGTGTTGTGTCAGTTCGGGACCCGTCTTCATCAACCACAAGGCACAAGATGGCAGTGCAGACAAGTGTTGAAGAAACATAGGTGGCTGCGGGCGCGAGTCTGGGTCAGAACATGGTGGAAGAGCAGGAGTACGGCAGGAATCACAGAGGAGTTTCACAGAACTCCAGCCAGAGAGAGGAGGAGAACTTCGTCAAAGCAGACATACAGTAAACTCTGTCCAAGACTCTTTCTTGCTTCTAATCTTAATCATGGAAGCATCTCGTTCTTAAGAAAATGAAGGAAAGTGTTACTGATGAAAAAGAGCAGTAATGAATTAAACTAAACATTCAAATAAAAAATATTTTGTGAGGGGAGAAGGTGAAGGGGGAAAGATTTAATGGGAATCTGAGAGGTAACTTTTTCAAACAAAGGGCGGTGGGTGTATTGAATGAACTGCCGGAGGAGGTAGGTGAGGCAGGTACTATCGCAACGTTTAAGAAACATTTCGACAGGTACATGGATAGGACAGGTTTAGAGGGATATGGGCCAAATGCAGGCAAATGGGACTAGTGTAGCAGGGACATGTTGGTCGGTGTAGGCAAGTTGGGCTGAAGGGCCTGTTTCCACACTGTATGACTCTATGTCTATTTTCATAAAACTTTAGTGCACTGTTTCTTGTTTCATTAAACATTAGAATGATATAAATTATATAAAATATATCTTATCAATTGAATATAGCTGTCGTTAGAATGACATAGTGCTCTTCTTACCATCCACTATCACGTATCTATTTTATGAGCTGAGATTCAGCCTAGAGCAAGCAGATAGCACCCTCCTGCCCCTAGTAACCATATATGAATTTGACAACCAGTTTTATGGCTTAGAATTCAATCTTCTTTTGTGCGTTGGAACAAATACATGATGCATGCAATGTCTTTGAACAGAGGAATAAATTATATTACCAGATTGTTTCTCTCGGTGGAGATTAAACCTTTGTCGGTCATTTGGAGCCTGTCTCTCCAAATTATTATGGGCGGCACGGTGGCGTAGCGGTAGAGCTACTGCTTTAGAGTGCCTGACACCTGGGTTCGATCCTGATTGTGGGTACTGTCTGTGAGGAGTTCGTACGTTCTCCCCGTGACCTGTGTGGGTTTTCTCCGAGATCTTTGGTTTCCTCCCACACTCCAAAGACGTACAGATTTGTAGGTAAATCGGCTTGGTATAAAGGTATAAATGTTTAAAAAATGGTCCCTCATGTGTGGAGAGTAGTGTTAATATGCGGGGATCGCTGATCGGTGCGGACTCAGTAGGCCGAAGAGCCTGTTTCCACGCTGTATATAAACTAAATTAAACCTAAACCTAAACTCTTAACACTTGCCCCTAGTCACACTTGCTGATTCTAAGCTGTGGACATTTTGCCTTTCAAAGCTGTGGCCTTTGTGACATGAAGCTCAGTGAGCCTAAATATAAACATGTCCAATCCGTTCACAAATAAAGGATAGAATCCAAACTCAATCAGATGTTGCTATTTATGCATTGTAGCAACAAGGGCAGTTGCACCAAGTTACTGAAAATTGGTTCCATTGGTAGCAAGGGGACTAACTTTCTTTCCTGAGGAGTGCAATATGCAGTTAATACTATATTCATATTAAGTGCTACCAGTTAAGACAAATATCTACCCCCCAAAATAATAATCTTAAATATAGATAAACCCTTTGCAAGCTCATCAACATGCTTTGGGTTTTTGTGCTTTAATATATTTAAATTAAAAGGATAAATTAAAATGATAGCACACAGAAAGATTATAAAATGATAAAACTGATAGTGTAAGAGTTAACAGTAATAGATTCATATAAATGAAGAGTACAAGACTAGTTACAGCAGAGAAAGGGTAAGGGCAAATGCATTTATAAAATAGTTCTTTGATAGAAATATTAATACTTTACAATTGTTTTCATAAATGATGTTGGAAGTGGGATATAAATATAAAAGAAGAGCCTATTGAATGAATGCTTGGATAATTGTATCATATCATATCATATATCTACAGCCGGAAACAGGCCTTTTCGGCCCTCCAAGTCCGTGCCGCCCAGTGATCCCCGTACATTAACACTATCCTACACCCACTAGGGACAATTTTTACATTTACCCAGCCAATTAACCTACATACCTGTACGTCTTTGGAGTGTGGGAGGAAACCGAAGATCTCGGAGAAAACCCACGCAGGTCACGGGGAGAACGTACAAACTCCTTACAGTGCAGCACCCGTAGTCAGGATCGAACCTGTGTCTCCGGCGCTGCATTCGGATAAATTCCTGTTTGTCCAGACTGATAAAGGAAATCTGAATAACAGTAGTTTGAAGTTATCACTGTAATTCTCCCTAATAAAGCAAATTGTGCTATGCTAATTTAGTTTAGTCTTAGTTTTCAAAATGCAGCAGAGAAACAATCATTTTAGCCCACTGAGTCCACACTAATTATTTTATCACGCATTCACACTAGTTTTATTTTATCCACTTTGGAATAATGTAATAAATGCATTGGAAGATGCTAAGGTGTTAGCCTTAACACTTTGCTAAACAAGGGAGGGGAGATTTATACCACTTAACTATGTCCAGGAGGTCGAGCATTACCCATGCAAAATCTCTTAGGACTCATCATTGAAAATCAGGTTAACAATTATTAGGAGATACTTTCCACAATGAGCATGGATTTGGTAAAGAAAAACCATGTTTGTCAGACTTATTTGCATTGAGTGGACAGATCTGTGGTCACAAATCTTCATATATATACCCTGAATATCCAAGCACACTTTGATAAAGACATTAGAATAGTCAGAGTTATTTGTATATTCTAACTGGTATAGAATACAAATGCAATACAAATGATAATTTGTAAGAGTCTGGAATTGTAGAATTAAATCTGTATTTACTTTAGTTAGGTTTGTTTTAGTTTAGAGATACAATGCAGAAACAGGCCCTATGACCCACTGATCCCATGCCGACCAGCAATCCCCGCACATTAACACTATCCTACACGCACTAGGGACAATTTACAATTTTACCAAGGCAATTAGCCTCCAAACCTGTAAGTCTTTGGAGTTGAAAGTATTTAACCAAATTTTCTACAAAATAGGTATAAATTGATGACTATCTCTGTCAGATATTCCTATTCATCTCAGAGATGAAAGGACTGGTTGCATTTTGAATATAATTCATTTTGTTAACATATGCAGGGATTGAGATCATCCTGATCTGAATGTATCACAAATCCATCAAAGGTAGATGTATCCTTTCATAACTTAGTTTAACTGTTCAACTTATGTAACTTCCCATTACTATATATCACATTTATCACATACCGAAACACATTTCATTACCATGAACAAAAATGTTCAGACTTCCTGAGCTCTTTTCATAAATCATAGAGATATACAGCATGGAAACAGGCCCTTCCAGCACGTTTCCATGCCGGCTAAGATGCCCATCTATGCTGGTCCACTTACCCACGTTTGTCCCACATGCCTCCAAACCTTCCCTTAATTTAATGGGAAGGAGTTGCAGGCCACTTCAGAGTTGATAAACCAATCTACTTAATATGGGCTGTGCTGCAAAGCAGTCATCAGAATGCACTTCAGTACTGCAGAACACCATTAGCTTTTCATTCAGTTCCACTGTCTGAAATATGGATTATAAGTGGAACTATCAACGGCAGAGTCCTCATAAATTTATTATTCAGCCCATAAGAAAAGTGTCACATAGGGAATTATGTCTCCAGGAATTTTATCTCAGCTTTCGGCTGATGCTGCCAGGTACCTGTTGTGAATAAAAATAGGTGAACCAGACCCAGCTGGGAATACAGAGGATGGTTTGAAAAATGAGCTTGTTTGCTGAACTAGACTCAGTTCCTGAAGGTGGGGGTGATATTTCTGATATAAGCTCATGTGGGTCTACATTACCCAGCAGGACTTCAACAAAAATACCACGAATCCCAGTGGAATGTGCTTCACTGTGTTCGTAGATTGTATAGCTCACTGAAGATAGACACAAAGTGCTGGAGTAACTCAGCAGGACAGGCAGCATCTCTGGAGAGAAGGAATGGGTGACTTTTCGGGTCGAGATCCTTCCTCAGTCTAAGAGTCAGGGGCAAGGGAGTCTAGAGATATGGAGGGGTAAGTTATGAAAATGACAGATCAAAGCAGATAATCAGGAAATGTAGAATGGCTCATTGTTAGATGAGGGGAAGGTGACAAGGAGGCATACAATCGGTAAAATTAATCAGGACAGTGAAACTAGTTGAAGAACTAGGCCGGGGGGGGGGGGGGGGGGGGGGGGGGGTGACGAGAGAGAGGGAAAGTAAGGCTTACTTGAAGTTAGAGAAATCAATATTCATATTGCTGGGGTGTAAGCTGCCTATGTGAAATATGAGGTGCTGTTCCTCCAATTTGCGTTGGGCCTCACTCTGACAGTGGAGGAGGCCCAGCACAGAAAGGTCAGTGTGGGAATGGGAGGGGGAGTTAAAGTGTTTAGCAACTGGGAGATTGTGTAGGCCTAGGCGGACTGAGCGCAGGAGTTCAGCTGAACGACTGCCAAGCATGTGTTTGGTCTCACCGATAAATAGGACTCCTATATGGTGGATGTTCATTAAAATGAGTAATGAGCAATGAAACTGCAAAGAAATTCATAGTTTTCTTAGATTTCTATTCATTGACAGTGTTGTGCCATTACGGGTCAGGATCAGAAATCAATGCCAACATTCCCTCCCTGACAAATTTGTTTACAATCTTTCATTAGAAAACAAGCTCTCATCTCTCTTTGTTTAGTGAGCATTTGTTTCCTGTCACTGCGATCTAGAAATTGGGTGAACTCACATGTGAAACATCATTTTATAGGGCAACCTTAATGATGTTATAATGTATTATTCCAAGGTATTGAAACATAACTAAATTGCACTGTAATTCACAGATACATTGACAATAGTTACTGTTCAGAAATAAATATTTATAGTATATCTAAATCGGACATAAATTTAAATATGTAGGAAGGAACTGCAGATGCTGGTTTACACTGGAGATAGGACACAAAATGCAGGAGTAACTCAGCGGGACAGGCAGCATCTCTGGAGTGAAGGAATGGGTGACGTTTCGGGTTGAGACCCTTCTTCAGACTGAGAGTCGGGGAGAGGGAGGTACAGAGATATGGAAGGGTAAGGTGTGAAAACGAAACTTCAAAGGGGACGATGATCAAGGAAAATGTAGAGTAAATCATTTTTTGCTAGGGGAAGATGACAGCGAAGCATACAAAGATAAAATTTAATCAGGAAGACAGTCAGACTGGTCAGAGAACTAGGATGAGAGAGGGATGGAGAGAGAGAGAAAGCAAGGGTTACTCGAAGTTAGAGATGTCGATATTCACACCGCTGGGTTGTAAGCTGTCCAAGTGAAATATGAGCTTTAAATCTTGAGTTTAGTTCATTGTCACGTAAACCGAGGTACAGTTAAAAGCTTTCGTTGCATGCTAACCAGTCAGTGGAAGGACAATACGTGATTACAATCGAGCAATCCACAGTGTGCAGGTACATGATAAAGGGAAAAATGTGAATAACGTTTAGTGCAAGATAAAGCCAGTAAAGTCCGGTCTTCTTCTTCTTGCGTTTGAGGCAGCAGAAGTTATGAAGCTGCTTCTGCTTCTGCTGTCTCTGTTTGTTGTCGTTCGCCTGACTGAGGTCAGTTGACAGGGCTCACCACGGGGAGGTCGACAACGTGATCCCCAAAGACCGGTCAAAGGTAGTCTAAGGGTCTCCAATGAAGTAGATGATAGTTCAGGACTGCTCTCTAGTTGTTGGTAGGATGGTTCAGTTGCCTGATAACTTTAAACTTATATAATGTCATTATCATTAATGTCATTGCAAATGATGCTTCTTTTCATCATTTGGAATGCAACGCTAACTGCAAAATTACGTGTGTTAGGTGTAAGGGGTTTCTGCGCCGAGCTTTCGCCCGACCTAAGGTCCCCGTGCCACACATATTCCTTTACACACCCACCCTCCCCTCTACACTAAACTATGTCCAGGATATGCAAGATCGGGGTACATGCTCACCATGGGGCTATTACTGGGGTTACTGGCTGTTCGTTTTGCAGTATTTCTTCTCGAGTTGCGTGCCTGTTCCTCTCTCTTGCATCCGTTCTTCTTGCCTGTCTTTCCTTCCTCCTGCATCCGTTTGGCTTCCTTCTTGCGTCAGGTTTTTCTTCAGTTTAAAACCCAAAAGTCGTGGCCAGTTATACTATTCTGACCCGTCCTATCTCCCGCCAGATCTTGGAATCTCTTTGTTTAAAAGATATGTATGAGTTTTCTCTCTGATCTGCGCTTATGTCCGGGGGTACTGGGGATGGCCAGACGGTGTTAATTGGTATTTTGTTGTGAGGTGATGGGTTTAACTGGTTTCCCATCACCTACCAGGTAGTTTTCTATGGGCTATTGTGCCCCCTTAACGAGATTAACTGTGTAGGTCGGCTTGGGGCATTGTGAGTATGCTGATGTCAGCGCCCCAGTGTCTGGACTTCGACCTGGTTTCGCAGGCTTCTGCATGGCCAGTACCCATCCATTGTTCTGGCCGTGGCTTTGCAGAAACCTAGAGACTGGGCTGTAAGGTTTTTGCTCTTGTGGCTGGTCACGAGGTCCTGCGGCCATTTTAGGACCCACAGATTGTGACATCCCTTGTTAAACTGACCGCAGCCTTTCTCCGCTATCAGCCCCAGTCTCCCGTTTTAAAATGTCCAAACTGCAGCTCTTTGGTTAGGTGTTGCTTTCAGAATGAGGGAAAACTTCTCAAATGTTACATAGGCTAACATAAAGTAACAAGGTTTGCTAAAATATTCTCACTAGGTGACTTGAAAATTAACAGATACAGCTGCTTATGCATTATGATGCCTATTGCACCAAAGTACATAGACATGACACATATCCACAATTATATGTTGTTTTGTTCAGTAGAAATTAGCTCTGGATACATTGCCAACCAAAACTAACGAAACATCAACCCAGCATGTACCGAGACAATTCCATGGAGGAATTGGCTACATTTTAAAGACTAATGAACCCCTAATATTCCAAGTGTTTATACAGGGATATCTTTACTCTTGAACTGGTTGACACACCAAATGAAAGGCACATCAGTTTCCAAGATGACATCCAACACAGGCAACTATTTGCATGCTAGCCACAGAAGCAGATCTACAAACTCATATAACAATCGCTCCACACTCTGAAATCTCTATTTCTACATTTCAACATTATTTACTTTAACTATGATCTTCTTAAACTCCCTTCAGATCAGTCTATACTTCAGCTCCCGGCCCCCAAGACCAACCACATAGATTCCTGGCACAGTGAGCATCTGGCAATGAGGCCCCAATATGACCGATGAGACCAGGCAACTGAATTATCCTACCACAACCAAAGGGCAGTCCTGAACTACTATTTACCTCTTTGATGACCCTCGGACTATCCTTGATCGGACTTTGCTGGCTTTACCTTGCACTAAATGTTATTCCCTTATCCTGTATCTATACACTGTAAACAGATCGATTGTAATGATGTATATTGTAATATTGTATTTCTGCTGACTGGTTAGCACGCAACAAAAGCTTTTCACTGTACCTCGGTACACATGACAATAAACCAAACCGAAATAAACCATTGGGAGAACCCATCCACATGCACACAATCATTTACGCTGACACGTCAGATAGATTTGGTAAAGATTTCCAAGCAAGTTTAATCAGTAACAGGATGGGACAATAAACATCAGCATTTCCATAATCATCCTTATGGTGTGAATGAGGCTACAGGGAGAGGTTGGACAGACTTGCATTGTTTTCTCTGGAATTTTACTTGGAAGTCTTTAATAATAATAATAATAATACATTTTATTTATATAGCGCTTTTCATATACTCAAAGACGCTTTACAGAGATTTTGAGAACATAGGGAAATGAATAAATAGATAAATAAGTAAATAAATAAATGACCAGAGAAAGGAGACAGAAGGTGAGGTGACCTTCAGTGGTTGAAGGCAGTACTGAACAGTTACTGTGCTTTCGAATATCCAGCCACATCATATGATATCATATATATACAGCCGGAAACAGGCCTTTTCGGCCCTCCAAGTCCGTGCCGCCCAGTGATCCCCGTACATTAACACTATCCTACACCCACTAGGGACAATTGTTACATTTACCCAGCCAATTAACCTACATACCTGTACGTCTTTGGAGTGTGGGAGGAAACCGAAGATCTCGGGGAAAACCCACGCAGGTCACGGGGAGAACGTACAAACTCCTTACAGTGCAGCACCCGTAGTCAGGATCGAACCTGAGTCTCCGGCGCTGCATTCGCTGTAAAGCAGCAACTCTACCGCTGCGCTACCGTACATGGACGGCATGCATTGATCTTGCATGTAGACAGAGGTCCATTGAGGTTGGCTTGCTCGAGCAAACAAAATACATGATTCTGAATGGAATGGGTTGGTTATTATCAAAAATTCTCGTTCAGTTTGAAGTATGATAGCTGAAGAGCTGCTGTATCCTGAGACCATTTCACATGTTGTAGAGTTTGAATGGAGATCGCAGAGTGCAGCACATTCAGATTTTCTTCTGAATTAGAGTCGACAGAGGCTCCGTTTCAAAATCAGATATGGGCTGCTCCACGTGCAGATCCAATACTAAGGACAATGACTAATGTGTGCCATGTGTACAGTATCGTCTGCCTTGAATTTAAACTCTGCTCTTCCTCCCTTCTGCCACAACATTAGCACAATATGTTCTTATAAGCAAACCTATTAATTGACAATGCTATTCCCAGCACAATTGTAATGAAAGGTTTCAACAAGATTAGGGGATGGGATAAGGCAGTAAGCGTTTATTGTGAATCTAAAAGTTAAAACCAATTGTATGTTGGGAAACATCAAAATCATCCGTAAATACAATTGCTAATTTTATATCGGAATCTTAAATGAAGACATTAAGGAACTTGCAGATGCTGGTTTACAAAAAAAGACACAAAGTGCTGGAGTAATTCAGCGAATCAGGCAGCATCTCCCGAGAACGTGGACAGGTGACATGTTGGGTTGGGATCTTTGTTCAGGCTCACGCAAGGAATTGCAAACTGCTGGAGTAACTCAGGCGGGTCAGGTAGCTTCTCTGAAGAAAGGGAATAGGTGACATTTCGGATCGAGACCCTGCTTCAGACGGGTTTCGAACCAGAGACGTCACCTATTACTTTTCTCCAGAGATGCTGCTGACCGGCTGGGTTACTCCAGCATTTTGTGTCTAACATTGGTGAAAACCAGCATCTGCAGTTCCTTCCTACACAAGGAGTTGCAAATGCCTGGTTTACAAAAACAGACACAAAGTGCTGGAGTAATTCAGCAGCTCAGACCAGTCTGAATATCCGAAGGTAAGGCATGGTGTGATTTGTGGCTTTTAGAATTCATTAGAAAATGAAAGTGTTGAAAAGCATGTTTGAAGGCAATGCAAGTGAAATTAGGCACCCTGCAAGCAATGTCTCATCTAGCTCCGTCTATTCACAGAGCTGAAGAATTGCAATTTCACTCCTCCTCATATCAAGGATGATTTAAAAGCCTTTCATCTATGTTAATAAGACAGAGAAAAGGCAGCAAGGATTTGGAGATTTGTGCACTAGTTAAATCCGAGTTGATATTGTCTGTGAAGAAAAGTCATTCAGCAAGTGAGCAAAGCTTTGTCAAGGTTTTCACTCAATATTGCAAAATATTCCCAGTTACACAGTTTGCACAGTTACAATTTAGAAAGAATTATTATTTTTCTCCTCGAGCAGATTGTTACAACCACTCCTGATGATTAAAAAACAGAACCAATTGATTCAAAATCCCATTCTTAGCATACCATCCATCACAAAGAAACGAAACCTGACATCTGTGAATATAAATAGGAAATTGTCACATTTTCTGGGTATTTTTTAATCATTAATTCCCCAAAGCAGTTATTTTTTTTAAATAAAAATGTACTTAAAGTTGTTTAAAAGATAAGTTTATTCATGCAGGGATCTTGAGATGATTGGTGTCCCAAAGGCTATTAAAGTAAGTTTACTGTTTCACTGTGAGTAGCTAACCTTTCCAGGGGTCTGTCATTATATTTATGGACCGCAAATAATTAATTGGTCTGGGACTTATGCAATTTCATGCAAGAGGCTTCAAAATCAATAGGCAGTCAAACAAGTCCAGCAAAGGGATGGCTTTTAAAGAGCAGGGGAATGAAAGTAATCTTTATCTTAGTCAGGAGAAATGTGGAAGAGAAGTTAGACATATATCCAATAAAAAACAATGTAAGGAAGGATCAAACAATCTATATTTTTAAGGTCGTTTTGCTCGAAGGATAGATATTAGTCAGGATACTGGATATTTTTCAAAATAGTATCATGATATTTTTTATGCCCCAAGAGAGCAAACTGAGCTTTATTTCTCATCTCATTTCTCTCTCCCTTCTTGCTATTGAGGGGAGTGCAGCGTAGTACATGAGGTTTAATTCCAGGAATGGCGGGACTGGTCGTATGTTGTAAGGACTGGAGCGACTGGGCTTGTGTACTCTGAATTTAGAAGGATGAGAGGGGATCTTATTGAAAACAGTTTAAGATTATTAAGGGATTGGACCCGCTAGAGGCGAGGAAACATGTTCCCCGATTGTTGGGGGAGTCCCGAACCTGGGGCCCACAGTTTATGAATAAGGGGTAGGCCATTTAGAACGGAGGATGAGCAAAAACTTTTTCACTCAGAGAGTTGTGAAGCTGTGGAACTCTCTGCCTCAGAAAGCATTGGCGGCCATTCCCTGGATGCTTTCAAGAGAGAGTTAGATTGAGCTCTTAATGATACCGGAGTCAAGGGATGTGGGGGAGTGTGGATGATCAGCCATGATCACGGTGAATGGTGGTGCTGGCTCAAAGGGTGGAAAGACCTGCTCCTGCACCTATTGTCTATTGTCTATTATCTACAGCAAAAAAAGTATTTGCTCTGTCTTACAATTGAAGGAGCAGTTTAATTTTTTGTATTCAGTTTTCAAATTCTTCTGATTCTGAGGCAAAAAGTATTCAATTGAGGCAGGAAGATGACAAGACAAAAAAAGACTCAGCAATCCGCTGGTCTACATATCTCTTTCTTAAACATCGTCAAACCCACTTGACTTATGAAGTTCTACAATTTACAACTGTCTTCACAAGCCATTTCCCCTACCCACTATTCTCATTTAGTCACTTCAGAGGGTCATCACGACGGCCCAGAAGATCATCGGCTGCTCACTGCCCCTCCCTGAGCACCTGTTCAGCCTACGCTGCCTCAGTAGAGCAGCAAAAATTAATAAAAGATCCATCCCACCCCGGCCACCGTCTGTTTGTTCATCTGCCCTCTGGTCGACGTTTCAGGTCGATCAAATCCCGAACAAACAGACTTAAGAACAGTTTTTACCCCAGGGCCATACGAGAACTGAACACTACCTTTGCACTAGGCAACACCGTTAAAAAATCTTGTACTTAATATAATTGTATTTAATTGTATTTATGTATTTATTTGTTTTTGCATTTATTGCATATATGTTTGCACCGTCAGGATTGGCTATTTTTTTAATTTCGTTGTACTCGTTGCAATGACAATAAATGAATATTATATTATATTATTATAAAATTGAGATCTAGCACTCAACTGCTTCTGCCACTTCCCTTTCTCAACCTCTTTCACCACTGCTAGCAGCCACTGCAGAGTTCCTCGCTGTGCCCATCCATAAATTCCATCTCTCTGTAGTTTCTCCTTTTTGTAACATCGTTCACTTTCTCAGCAGTGGCACAGCGGCAAAGTTGCTGTCTTGCAGCACCAGAGACCTCGGTTCGATCCTGACCACAGGGTTTCTATACAGAGTTTCCACATCCCCCCTGAGATTGCGTGGGGTTTCTCTGGGTGCTCCAGTTTTCTCCCACACTCCAAAGGCGTAAAGGATAGTAGATTAATTGACTTCTGTAAATTGTCCTAGTGTGCATGATCTTGCTAGTGTACAGGGTGATCGCTGGTCGGCACGGATTTGAAGGACCGGAGGACCTGTTCCCACACTGTATCTCTAAAGTCTAAAGTCTAAAAAGCTCAACTTGCACACGAGACATCATTCTGCTTTCTCAATGTCATTCCCATAACATTTCCAACCACCCGTCCCCTTCCTGACCCAAATGTTATCTGACATTGTTCCTCCCATCAAGTCATGTCCAATCTATTGACTTCACCCCTCTCTACAAAAGAAAACCCTCCGAAACCACCATGCCATCGCCGGGCACCTTTTGTTTCCTGTTTAAGTAATTACTGTGTATTATGCAGCAGATTGTAGCAAGAGGCCTTTCATAGATGTTTAGAAGTGAGAATTTAATATGCTAAGTGAGAACCAAATTTTATTTTATTGCCATAACTTTTTCCAATAATGATACTTAATGATAAACTTTGCGATCTGAATCGAGTTTCCTTGGAAATCCATGCACTTATGGTGATTAAAAGGAGGAGCTCCATATTTTCAGTAGAGGTTACCAAGAATCTATAGGAACATTGGAATAGCTTGGATGATTAGTGGTGCAGGAAGGAACTGTGAACGTCCCCATTCCTTATCTCCTGAGATGCTACCCTTCTCGCTGAGTTACTCCAGTATTTTGTGTCTCTCTGGGATGATTAATAACTAGCCAGCAATGCTTGATTTGGGTCTACCAGCCCATGTACAACAATAATGATCAATGGCTTTAGATTTCAAACAGGCCCTTCAGCCAAGAGAGTCCTTGCCAACCACCGATCATCCTGTGCACTAATACTATCCTACACACTAGGGACAAATTACAATTTTACTGAAGCCGATTAACATACAAACCTCTCTTTGGAGCATGGGAAGAAATCGGTGCACACGGAGAAAACCCACGTGGTCACAAGGAGAACGTACAGACTATGTACAGGAATACAGAGCTTTATTTGTCATTCGGTACCGAGGTACCGAACGAAATTACATTGCAGTCATACACAAAAAAAAAAAGAACACAAGACACATGACCCCCAACACAAACGTCCATCACAGTGACTCCAAACACCCCTTCACTGTGATGGAGGCAACAAAACTTCCACTCTCTTCCCCACGCCCACGGACAGACAGCTCGTCCCCGACCAACCAGCACAGTCCCCGCAAGGGAGAGTACTCGTAGTCAAGATCGAAACCGGGTGTGTGGTGCTGTAAGGCAGCAGCTCCATTGCTGCGCCACAGTGCCACCTTGACAATCAATTAGATTTCAGCACACCCAAACACAGTGGATGAGGAATGATCCAGACATTGGACATTTTGGGAAGCATACTCTTGATTTTATCAGTCCCATCCAAGAAGGTGGCCTTATCATGACATCCTTCAAACAACACATACACCGTAGCCTCAAACACTATTCTCTGAAGGCAATCTAACTCATCTTCACTTAACTAAATGACTGCTTTATTGTCTTACAAAAGCATTTCTTGCATAGATTAGCCACTTGATAACTGAAATAAAGCTTCTTAGACTTAAGTTTGAATTTATCTCCTTTAGAGCACAAACTATATTTCTTGCTTTTATTGATCTGGACAAGGTGAAACAGGTACATCTTCTCTTTACCATTGAAAACACATTCTATTTACTTAATTGCTTCTTGTAATCTCATTTAGTGAATCTGTGATTACATTCTTCCACATGCTTTCGATAGCTGCAATTTCATCCAATTTGAACTGTAGCAACCAAACAGTATCGGGTATTCTAAGTACCAATGCTATTCTAAGTGGTCGGATTACCTTATTGTTTCTGCTCATTATTGGTCTATTTGCTTTGGCTCGATCTTCTTGATTTGCTTTACTCAGAGCTACATTTGTAATAGCTTCAGTTTATCTTCAATAAGGACTCGTAATTCTCAGTAAAAGCTCAAGTCTGGATTGTTTTTTAATACCTGATTTAAATGCTTTTCATTTGCCTCAAACCTGGAAGAATAAGGGGACACATCATTGAAACTTACTGAATAGTGAAAGGCCTGGATAGAGTGAATGTGGAGAAGATGTTTCCACTAGTGGGTGAGTCTAGGACCAGAGGCTATAGCCTCAGAATAAAAGGACGTACCTTTAGAAAGATGAGAAGGAATTTATTTAGTCAGAGAGTGGTGTATCTGTTGAGTTCACTGCCACAGATGGCAGTGGAGGCCAAGACAATGGATATTTTTAAGGCGGAGATTGACAAATTTTTGATTAATAAGGGTGACAATTTTTGATTATGGGGCGAAGGCAGGAGAACGGGGTTGAGGGGGAAAGATAGATCAGCCATGATTGTGGCAGAATAGACTTGATGGGCTGAATGGACTAATTCTGCTCCTAGAACTTATGAACTCATGATCTCCAACAGTCTGCCCAAGTCCAAATGTGCCAAAGTTGTCCAGCCACGTATACCATTCACCTTTATTACTCTGAAGAAGGGTCTCGACCCGAAACGTCATCCATTCCTTCTCTCCAGAGATGCTGCCTATCCCGATGAGTTACTCCAGCATTTTGTGTCAACCTTCAATTTAAACCAGCATCTGCAATTCTTTCCTACACCTTCGTTATTACTCTGTAGTATCTAAAAATTGCCATTGCTCTTATTGGCACCTTGTACTGGACTAATCTAGGTCCAGTCAACTACAGATGAATTTAGCAGTGGAAAACTAACATGCTGAAGAGAGGGGCTAAAGATGAAATACTCTAGACCAGTGCAGGATAAGATTTATATGAGATTACTGGCCATGTGGTGAAGTAAATGATGGCAAATGTTTTATTTTACACTACTAAAATTATTTTCCATATGTATAACTCTATTTTAACACACCTGCAACCATTCATTTTCACTTTGATTTCATGCAAGGATAATAGCCCATAGAAAACACTATTTTAGGAGAAACCATGCTACTCTGATAAAATACAAGGAGAAATAATGACAAAAAAAGGACACAAAGTGCTGGAGTAACTCAATGGGTCAGGTAGCATCCCTGGAGAACATGGATAGGCAACTTTTCAGTTTGGGACCCTTCTTCAGACTCAAATAATGGCATAATTGTACAAATGTTCTGGAGGAGAAACTGCATTACTATGAGAATAGCAAATATCAAAATTGTTGTTAAAAGCTGATAACCTAGTTGCAAATGTCCACACATAGAACAGGTGGAAATATTTTTCATTGTAAATAATTGATATTGATGATGAAAATGTTAGTTAGTTTATAACGCTATGAAAGCAAAAATGTCTTATTCAGTGTAGCAAAACAACCATTACAAGATCAATTCAAATCTAATAAATTAGAAATTATATAAAGGTACAGATTTTAAACCTGGGATCAGAAGTAAACGAGTCTGACAGAAAGTACATCATTTTGATGCTGTGGGTTTGGCATCATTTTAGGTTTATTGTTGTTACGTTTATCGAGGTACTGTGAAAAGTTTTCTTACGCATCTTATCCAAATAGATCAGACATACCATACATAAATGCAAACAAGTCAAACTCAAGTACAACAGATAGAGCAAAGGGGAAGGTACAGAGTGCAGAATTTAGTTCGCAACATCGTAGTACATCAGTTCCATAGACAAAGTCCAAAGGGGTAGAGGTGAACTGGACAGAACCCTAGCTTATGAAAGGACCATTCAGAAACCTGATAACAGAGGTTTCTGTTATCTTGCCTGTGACAAGATTATGGTTTAATTGATGAGTGAATTTAATCAATGTTATTAAAAGCACAAACTCTCACAAATATGCTTGTTTGCACAATTGTAATATCAATGGAGGAGGCATTGACTGAGTGCTGGAGAATCGTCCAATGCAAGGTACAAATACAATCGCAGTTTCTAGTCATGAAGTGATAGTGAAGATTAGTGCCGGCTGAAGCCGCCTCTGCAGCACATGGGTGAACTGTTGTTTTTGATGTAAACAGCCGAGCACTCTCATGTCAATCTAACATGGAAAAATACTTTGACTGCTAGAAATAAGGAGCATTTCTTCATGGGGAGAAGTTTCACTGCACACCAACCATAATCCTACCTCAGCAACAAACAACTATGGACTTTATTTTGCTTGCATTACGTACTTTGGTCTTGCACTGTTATGGTCTGGTTACCTAGTATTACTGATGGTAGACACAAAGTGCTGGAGTAACTCAGCGGGTCAGGCAGCATCTCTGGAGAGAAGGAATGGATGACGTTTTGGGTCGAGACCCCTCTTCGGACTTATTGCAGTCATTGATTATTGTATATTTATTTGTTGTGTAAACGTGCCAGTAATGTAGTAGAAAGTTTGGAATTTCATGGTTCTGTTCCTGGTGCATATGACAATGAAAACTTTTGCTGTTGAAATGGAATAATGTTAACATTATCCACTGTCCAGGAATTCAATGATTCCTGGAACAAATATGTTGAAGTTCCCGTAATAATTTTCTTATTTAGAGTCATAGTCATAGAGTGACGCAACGTGGAAACAGGCTCTTTGGCACAACTTGCCCACACAGGCCAACATGTCCCATCTACACTAGTCCCACCTGCCTGCGTTTGGCTCATATCCCAACAAACCTGTCCTATCCATGTACCTAACTGTTTCTTAAACGTTGGGATAGTCGCAGCCTCAAGGACCTACTCTGGCAGCTTGTTCCATACACCCACCACTCTTTGTGTGAAAAAGTTGCCCCTCAGATTCCGATTAAGTCTTTTTGCCTTCCCTTTCACCTTAAAACGATATCCTCTGGTCCTCGATTTACCTACTCTGGGCAAGAGACCCCGTGCATCTACCCGATCTATTCCTGTCATGATTTTATACACTTCTTAAAGATTTCTTAAAGATTCTTCTTTTGTGTTTTCGCGGCTGTTGGCAGATCAATTTTCCTCCTGGGATAAATAAAGTTCTATCGTATTGTACCATATCGCATCGTATAAGGAGGCAAATTAAAATATAAAACACATGGTCATTATCAGCGTGTTTGAATCATTAATGTATGCCCGGGATGTGAAGGAAGATGTAAATTTTCTGCCTCGATTATTTCGAAACAGTACCAACATTCGGCTGTAGATGAACTGGAATTTTTTTTTACCAGTGGCACTGCATTGCTGATATTTTAGGAATTACTTATTTATAAAAGCAACCATTCTGTTTGCTTAACCTATCCACTCACCTCCAAAGACGTGGATATTTATTCCTAGATTTTTCTGTTCCTGTGCCTCCTCTAAAATCGAACCATTTAGTTTTCTGTCAAAATGAATCACTTCAGTCTTCTCCGAATTAAATATCTTTTGACATTTTATCTGTCCATCTCACTGGCCTGTCTACATTGTCCTGAAAACTCATTCCTGGGAAGTCTCGCAAAATATATTTCGTAAGATAGCAATGAATTTGATTCAAAGACACACTCATGTTCAGGGTCAGAATATTAATATACCACGAAGAGGCTTCTTGTAACGCAGTTTGAAATATGATTTAGTAATAAGGCTTTGTGGAATAATATTTTTTCTTTTCTTGGCTTGCTTCCAGTTCCTCTCCCCTACTATCAGTCTGAAGAAGGGTCCTGACCCGAAACGTCACCTATCCATTTTCTCCAGAGATGCTGCCTGACCTGCTGAGTTTAGTCTAGTTTTAGTTTAGAGATACAGCGCGGAAACAGGCCCTTCAGCCCACCGGGTCCGTGCCGACCAGTGATCCCCGCACATTAACAATATCCTACACACATTAGAGACAATTTTTACATTTACCAAGCCAATTAACATGCAATCCTGTACGTCTTTGGAGTGTGGGAGGAAACCGAAGATCTCTGAGAAAACCCACGCAGGTCACGGGGAGAATGTACAAACTTCATACAGACAGCACCCGTAGTCGGGATCGAACCCGGGTCTCCGGCGCTGCAAGCGCTGTACGGCGGCAACTCTATCCTCCGCCACCGTGCCCATCTCCAGCATTTTGTGTCTATCCAGATATTTTAGATCTGGATTTATATAACTGGAATTAGTTAATAGTTTTGAATGAAGAATGTTAGACTACATACTGCAGGAGTAGTCTTCCTCAATTATTTCTGTCCAATTATGCTTTCTCACACGATAACCCCTTTTATGTCGTTGTACCTTCACGGTTAAAATGCAATTTAAACAACTCAAGCCTGTTTTCAGGTCCTATTGTTGATCCTGGCTCTCCAGGTAAATGTTTGAGAGTTGAGAGTTCATATTCATATTCAACAAACAATTCCTTTGCGTATAACTATGGCTAACTCCTTATTTGTATGGAGCAAGTGCAGTGTCTTGTAAATTCCGTGCCAGATGTACGGAACGCAGCAATTCATCAGATCACCTCCCGCACTGCAAACACTGCATCTTTTCCTTCGCATTTGGCTCATTCTGTGGAAGTTATGTGAATATGGCTGGCATTAATTCAAACACAAAACCAGCTGTCAGAATATCGTTACTAAAGTACATCGAAAGCAGTAATCAGTTTGAAATTAAAAAGATAACTTTAGAACGAAATATTGCAGTCTACTGCAAAAAAACAGAGTGCTGAAGGTACTCAAATGGGCATGCAACATCTACGAAGGAAATGGACAGACAATGTTTCCAGTTGGGTCCCTTCTGCCATTTCCATTTAGCTCCACGGATGCTGTCTGATCCACAAAGTTCCTCCAGTATTTTGATTTTTACTGAAGATCACAGTATCTGCAATCCCTTGTGTCCCCAGGGCTGTCTATTGACATGATTAGAGTCATAGAGTGGTACAGTGTGGAAATAAGCCCTTCGGCCCCACTTGCCCACATGTCCCTATTACACTAGTCCCACTTGCGCGCGCTTGGCCCATATCCATCCAAAACTGTCCTATCCATGTTCAACTGTTTTTTAAATGTTGGGATAGTCCCTGCCTCAACTCCCTCCTTTGGCGGCTTGTTCCATACACCCACCACCCTTTGTGTAGAAAAGTTACCCCTCGGATTCCTATTAAATCTTTTCCCCTTCACCTTAAACCTATGTCCTCTGGTCCTCAATTCACCAACTCTGTGCAAGAGACACTGTGCATCTACCCAATCTATTCCTCTCATGATTTTATACACCTCAAGAGTCAAGAGTGTTTTATTGTCATATGTTCCAGATAGAACAATGAAATCCTTCCTTGCTGCAGCACAACAGAATATGTAAAGATTGTACACAGTAAACAATATAATAAACGAGAGAGAAAAAAAAGTTCAGTGTGTGTATATATACACACATACTCAAAAGTACACACACACACACAAATATATATGTGTGTTAGGTAAAATCTGTGAAGCCAATTTCCTTTCTACAGATCTCTCTGTCTCCATTTTAGGTGAGAGATATAAGATACCTGTGAGGTAGCGGTTTTATCAGCTGTGTCACTGCGCCATCTTTATCTACACCGCAACAGTATTTCTTTGGATTTCAATTATTCACAATTTCGCTCTACGAGGAGCAGTATGCTTGTATTGGATCACCTGCTGTTAACTTTGATCTTAAGAGTATGAAACCTTGATGTACTTTGAGTTTGGAGATTCTTCCGAGAAGGCCTCAGAGAGAATGTCTGTATTTGCTGATGAATAAAGACTTTTTTTTAAAAAAAATTTAAATATTTTATTTAAGTTTTAACGGAACTCATACGTTATACATTATACATTCCATAGTAAACAATAGTAAACAATAGTCACTAACTATAACTTCGATTATACACGTATTGTTCTGTATTTTCTCCCCTCCCCCCACCCACCCGCCCCCCCACCCCTCAGTTAAAAAGAAGGAAAAAGAAAAAGCAGAAGAAAGAAAGAAAGAAAAAAACCTGGAGTCCCGAGGGAGTCACTTCCGAGTATTTTCTTTTTAAATTCTTGCTAGGTAACAAAGCAATCTTGAGTTTAAATACTTCCTATTCTTAATCCTAACTTTGCCATGAATGGGTTCCACACCTTCAAAAAGAAGTCATATCCATTTCTCAGATTATACGTTGCTTTTTCTAATGGGATACAACTCCGCATTTCTGCATGCCATCTTTCGAATCTTATTTCATTTTGTTCTTTCCATGTAACCGCGACACATTTTTTTGCTACTGCTAATGATATTTTGAGAAATCTTTCCTGATGTTTATCAAAACTTAGCTTTGGTGTTATTCCTTTTGTATCTCCTAGCAAAAACAACCTTGGATCCATTGGTATGATCTTATTCATCAATTGATCTAAGAACTTTTTTAGGTCTTGCCAAAAAGGAATTACCTTCTGACATGCCCATGTAGAGTGTATAAAAGTGCCCACGTCTTGGTTGCATCTAAAACACCTTTCAGTTAAGTTTAGTCTAAATTTATTTAATTTTTCCGGGGTTAAATATAGTTGCTGCAAAAAATTATACTGTACTAAGCTAAACCTCACATTAATAGTATTTTTCATAATATCTAGACCCAGTCTTTCCCAACTTGGTTCATCAATAATAATATTAAGATCTGTTTCCCATCTTTGTCTTGCTTTATTAATTCCTATCTTTGGACTAGCTATCTGTAGTAGTTTATACATTGATGATATAATTTTTTTAATTCCCTTACCCTGAATCAAGGATTCGATTCCTTTAATCTGAAATAGAGACATTGAATTTCCTAACTTTTCCCTTAAAAAAGATTGTAATTGATAATAGAAAAAAATATTATTCCCTGGAATTTGATATTTATTTCTCAATTGAGAAAATGTCATAAAGATATTCCCTTCATAGCAATCTCCTATATTTTTAATACCCTTCTGTTCCCAGAGTTGTAGTATTTGATTATTCCAAGCAAACGGCAATAATCCATTTTTTACTAATGGAGTTTTAGCTGTTAAAAAAAATCTTTTATCCTTAACTTTAACTATTTTCAACAATGTGTTAATTAAATGTTTTAGCAAGGGTGACTCTTTATCCTTAACTAATATTTTCGTTTCCCATTTATATATAAATTCTTCTGGACAAGACTCTTTTATTTTATCTATTTCAATTTTAACCCATGCTGTTTTCCCACCCTCTTGATAAAAGGATGAAATAAAACTCATTTGCGCTGCCAGGTAGTAATTTTTAAAATTTGGTAATTGCAATCCACCTAATTCAAATTTCCATGTTAATTTTTCCAGAGACACTCTTGGCATTTTACCTTTCCAAAGAAAATTCCTCACAGTTTTGTTCAATTCTTGGAAATTTTTATTTGGCAAAGGTATAGGCAGTGTTGAAAATAAATACTGTATCCTTGGAAAAATATTCATCTTAATACAGTTAACTCTCCCTATCAATGTAATTGGAAGATTCATCCATTTCTTCAGGTCCTCATCTATTTTTTTTATTAGTGGTTTATAATTTAATTTATACAAATTATTTAACTTATTATCTACTTTAACTCCTAAAAACTTAATGCCTTCTTTTTGCCATTTAAACTGACTTTCTCTTTTACATTGATCATAGTAACCAGCTTCAAGCTCAGTGACTTAGTTCACAAGACTTTACAAAAATGCTTTAGAAAAATATCACTATATTAATCAAATCATGATAGCTAATTTAGGTCAACAGTTGCTTTTACATTATTAATAAAGACATGATTCAACAAATTATGTCTTTGTTGAATCACGTGATAAGAATAGTTCAACTATTCTTACCACAAGCATTTTTTATTTGTAATAGTTCATGGTGAGGGCAGGAAAACAACATTAAATAGCAAAAAATTCTATTGGATTTATTGAGAATTTGCACATTAATTCCAAATTGTTTAAAAGTTTTATTTGCTTCTCAGTATGTTGTTAGTGATGAATTTACTTGCAGTTTTACAAACAGTTTTACTACTTGATATTGATGAACAAATTAATTAAGCTCCGGAACCACATGTGATCACTGAAAAACTACTGAGGCATTATTGAAACGGACAGCATTCAAACATATACTGACAAACTCAAGTCTGTCTTAAAATGGAATTGATATAATGATGAATGGAAAAGACATTCTGGCCTTCCATCACAGTGAGGAGGGGACTGGAAGAGACTCACTGTGATGGATGTTTCTTTTTTTTTGTGTTTTGTGTTGGTTGGGGTTGTGTAATTTGCTTATTTTATTGCTCTTATTGTTGGACTGTGGGTGACGAAATCTCGTCCAAAAGACTTGATTTTTGGATGACAAATAAAGACATCCTGTATCCTGTATCCTGTAATTGCACTGGGTTCATTTAGAGGATCTATCGTCTTAGTTTCAAAGGAGAGCCGGAAGCACTGCCTCAAGAAGACAACTCATAGCATCAAAGACGCACACCACCCTGGCCACACTCTCATTTCACTGTTACAATTGAGAAGATGGTACAGGGACCTGACAACCAATACCTCCAGGTTCAAGAGCAGCTTCTTCCCATCGATGTGCATAGGAATGAACTGCAGATGCTGGTTCATACCAAAGATAGACAAAAAGTGCATGAGAAGGGTTCTGACCCGAAACGTCACCCATCCTTTTTCTCCAGAGATGCTGCCTGACCCACTGAGTCACTCCAGCACTATGTGTTTATCTTCTTCCCAAAGACCCACCAGGCTCTTGAACCACCCTGCACAATCCTGAACGCAACTCTACCTCAGCACCAAACTATTATGGACTTTGCACTAAGGTTACTCTGTGTACCTCATCTTTGCAATATCATGGACTGGTTAACTAGAATGACTGATAATTTATTCTATATTTGTTGCATTGTTGCATTTATCATCATATCATATATATACAGCCGGAAACAGGCCTTTTCGGTCCTCCAAGTCCGTGCCGCCCAGCGATCCCCGCACATTAACACTATCCTACACCCACTAGGGACAATTTTTACATTTACCCAGCCAATTAACCTACAAACTTGCACGTCTTTGGAGTGTGGGAGGAAACCGAAGATCTCGGAGAAAACCCACGCAGGTCACGGGGAGAATGTACAAACTTTAATGTGCCCAAGATGCTGTAGCAATAAGAATTTCACAGTTCCAGTCCTGGTGCATTGAACCGTGAAACGCCATTGACTTGATATGTACATTGTTTCAAAGAAAAATGTTAGGATTGTGTCAGCTACCTCTGTTTTGGGAAATGGAAGATGGAACTATTACACCGTAAAACCAGCCAGGGAAATTAAATCCATTTATTACTTTCCATTAGTCATAAATATTTCCAAAATATACACATTATCTGGGATTACTCTCAGAGGGAATCAATAAAGAATTAACTTGGAAATATATTGATTGATTGCATTCAATCTTTTCCATTCAGCCCGTTTCTTGATCGCTACTTGCAAGTTATTGATTTTTTTTTTCCTGATTAGAGAAGTCCACACAATACACTAAATAAGAATTTGTATTTTGCTTCGACTCTTTGATGTATTTTGCTTTTCAACCGACGTTGGTATTGTTTATGATAACCTAAATAAATTGTAGATGCTGGAATCTGAAATTAAAACAGAAATGGGTTGAAGGGTTATGCACCTGAAACATTAACGGTTTCTCTTTGCTTATCGGCTGAATGTTTCTAGCACTTAGTTTTAGTTTTTACCTTTGGCTGTTGAGATACAGCATGGAGAGCAGGCCCTTCAGTCCTTGCCAACCATTGATCAACCGTTCACACTAATTACCTCATGTTATCGCACTTTAGCATCCACTCCCTACACACCTGCGGCAATTGACAGAGGTCACTCAACTTGCCACTGTTTAAGAATAAGGGGTCGGCCATTTAGAACTGAGATGAGGAAAAACTTTTTCAGTCAGAGAGTTGTGAATCTGTGGAATTCTCTGCCTCAGAAGGCAGTGGAGGCCAATTCTCTGAATGCATTCAAGAGAGAGCTGGATAGAGCTCTTAAGGATAGCGGAGTCAGGGGGTATGGGGAGAAGGCAGGAACGGGGTACTGATTGAGAATGATCAGCCATGATCACATTGAATGGCGGTGCTGGCTCGAAGGGCCAAATGGCCTCCTCCTGCACCTATTGTCTATTGTCTATTGCAAAGCTGCATGTCTCTGGGATGAGGGAAGAAACCAAAGCACCCATAGGAAACCCTCACAATCACAGTGAGAACATGCAAACTCCACACACAGGTCAGAATTGAACTTGAGTCTCTGGCACAGTGAGGCACCAGCTCTGACAGCTGCACCACTGTTTCAATCTATTCATCAAAAAAAGTTTTGATAACGCATATTTCATGATCTCAGGATGTTCTAAATGTTTTACAAAAATATAAAACATTAGTAAATTTGCTACAAAGAATATTGTTTGGACGTTGAATGAGGGCTACATTTTGTAGAGACCAGTAATAATTCCACTGCTAACCTTCGTAAGTGTGCCATGCATTGCATTGACCTTACTGGGAGGTCTGAGCCTTCAGTTTAACAACTCTTGTGAAAGAAGCACTCTCGTGGGCGGCATGGTGGCGCAGCAGTAGAGTTGCTGCCTTACAGCGTTTTCAGCGTCGGAGACGTGGGTTCGATCCTGACTACGGTTGCTGCCTGTACAGAGTTTGTACGTTCTTCCCCGTGACCACGTGGGTTTTCTCCGAGATCTTCGGTTTCCTCCCACACTCCAAAGACGAACGGGTTTGTAGGTTAATTGGCTTGGTATGAATGTAAATTGTCCCTAGTGTGTGTAGGATAGTGTTAGTGTGTGGGGATCGCTGGTCGGTGCGGACTTGGTGGGCCGAAGGGCCTGTTTCTGCGCTGTATCGCTAAACTAAACTAAACACACCTGGCAACACCACACAGTACACTGGAGAGTCAGCCTGGGTTTTGTGCTCCAGTCTCTGCAGTGGGAATCTCATCAACCCACAACCACCTGACTCAGAGGTGAGAGTCTACCCACAGAGCCACAGCTGACACGTTGCAAGTATGATTAATTAAGCAACGTTAATTAAGTGATTTCTTTCTTTCTCTCTGACTGAGATGGGAGTGGATTTTCCATCAATTATCTGCAGTTGTCACATGGACATTTGTTTGCTTTGTACAGGCAAAGGAAATATTCCTCCAGCGTGGAAAGAACTCTTTTGCGACAATGTTGCCAGGACTCGAGGGCCTGAGCTACAGGGAGAGGTTGAGTAGGCCAGGACTCTACTCCCTGGAGTGCCGGAGGATGAGGGGTGATCTTATAGAGGTGTACAAAATCATAAGGGGAAATAGATTGGGTAAAGACACAGAGTCTCTTGCCCAGAGTCGGGAAATCGAGAACCAGAGGACATAGGTTGAAGGTGAGAGGGAAAGATTTAATAGGAATCTGAGGGATAACTTTTTTTACACAAAGGGTGGTGGGTGTATGGAATGAGCTGCCGGAGGAAGTAGTTGAGGCAAGCCAATAAATCACATAATTTAAAAAACATTTAGACAGGTACATGGAGAGGATAGGTTTAGAGGGATATGGGCCAAATGCAGGCAGGTGGGACTAGTGTAGATGGGCATGTTGGTCAGTGTGGGCAAGTTGGGCTGAAGGGCCTATTTCCATGGCTGTATGACTCTATAATACATTTAAGGATAAATATGTTCTGCCTAGAAATCCTTCCCACCAGTAGCACTAAATAGCAGCATCAGCTTATCATCTACCCGAAATTAATTTTGCTAAAATCAACACAATATATCTCAGAGCCAGAGAATAGTGTGTTGAGCTCTACCAACCAGGGACAAATTTCTCCTCAAGGTTCAATCACTGCAGAAACCGTGTGAGCAATTAGTTTCATCTTGCTTCTGAGATTGCCTCAGTAAACCTGACTTAAAGGAAAGGCAGGGAGCTGAAGAAAGAGTTGATTCCTTTTCTATTCTGCACGTTGCATGATTATGTCCGATGGTATCTTGAAGACAGAGGGCTAACAGTCCAAGATCCATTAAAAGTTACAAATGAACATGCATCTCATTATCCCAAGCTCTTGGAGAAGATGAAATCAGGCACTATAAATCTAAACAAAGGTTGAAGACAAAAAGACTCAAAACTACCGTGGGGATTTCAATGTTACAATTTGGTCACGTTCCCAGGCAAACAATTTGCATAATTGAACTAGAGGGAGAATTAATCAGCCTTTGGTGTGCAAGATTACCAGAATTCTACTGAACCACATTAGATTTTAAGCAGTGTAGGCTTGTTTTAACTGGGGCTGGAGCATTAGAATGGTGGCTGCATTCATCCATCCAGCCAGTGAATAGTGCCGTCTGTACGATGCAGTAACCATTGAAGTTTCTACATTAAAGATAGAAACATAAAGCTGGAGTAACTCTTCTTCTGAAGAAAAGTCTCGACCTGAAACATCACCTATCCCTTTTCTCCAGAGATGCTGCCTGACCCGCTGAGTTACTCCAGCTTTTTGTGTCTATCTTCAGTTTAAACCAGCATCTGCAGTAACTTCCCACACAAGTTTCCGAAACATTATCCGTGTTCCACTAACCAGGCAAGGTTCATTGTGTCTCTATCTGTAGATTATGCATTCGATGCCTCAGTTCGCACCAGTAACAAAACATTCTATTTTTTTTCTTTCCCAGATTCATATTATGCAATCTACACCACGCCATATCTGCCGTTAGCTCTGACCGCATGTTTAATCTACCCGTGTCCTTTACGTCAAAGTCTGTTCCCATCCACACGATTTACTGCTCTGATGTCTGCCTGGAATAATTGCTGGAATCCCTGATGAGACTTAAATGTACATCTTTCTTGAAAGCAAGAGTGCGGTCTACTGACTCAAATTGATGAAGCACAGCTCTGAACTATCAGCAGATCATTATTAAATTGGCTCTGAGACGTTGATGAGGTTGAATGTAAATGCCTAGAGTGTTTTAATGGTTACTTTATGAAGCGTAATGATGTAGTCTCCATTCAACAATTTAAACCTGGGCTCTATTCCATTCCCAATGTGGCATGAACAAAGCAAAAACCATTTAAATATTTTTCTCTGCAATTTCAAAATGTGTGCCTTTAATTTGTTCCAGTTTTCCTGTTAGATGAGAACTACAATTAGTCGAATTTGTCAACTGGATTGAGTTTGTGACGTTCAAACTGCATTCAACAAAGCACAAAGTGCTGGAGGATCTCAGCAGGTCAGGAGGTATCTGTGGAGGGAATGAGTTTAGAGTCTAGAGATACAGCATGGAAACAGGCCCTTCAACCTACCGGGTCCATGTCACATGTTGATCACCCGTTCACATGGGTCTATGCATTCCCACTTTCTCATCCACTCCCTACACATTAGAAACAATGTACAGAGGCCAAGTAACTTACAAACCCTGTACGTCTTTGGGATGTGGGAGGAAACCGCTGCACCCGATGGCAACCCACAAGGTCACAAGAAGAAGTGCAAACTCCACACAGACAGCACCTGAGGTTAGAATCGAACCTGGGTCTCTGGCGCTGTGAGACAGCAGCTCTACCAGCTGCACCACTGTGCTGCACTGACTCCACGACTTTAATGATTTAATTTTACAGAAAATTTATGGCACCAAAGACAATCACACAAAATTAAATGCATTTATTTGCAGTAAGTCAAAGATATGCTTAGCATGCTATGGTATATGTAAAAAGGAACTGCAGATGCTGGTTTATACCGAAGATAGACACAAAGTTCTGGAGTAACTCAGCGGATCAGGCAGCATCTCTGGAGTGAAAGGATAGGTTATGTTTCGGGTCCCCCATCCTTTCACTCCAGAGATGCTGCCTGACCCGCTGAGTTACTCCAGAACTTTGTGTCTATCTTTGGTATAGACAGCTGGAGAAGGGTTCTGGCCTTGCTGAAGGGTTCTAACCCAAAACGTCACCCATCTTTTTTCTCCAGAAATGCTGCCTGACCCGCTGGGTTTCTCCAGAACCTTGTGCCTATCTTTAGCATGCTATGGAGATTTGTTTTACAGCATTCATTTCAATGCCACTGCCTGAAACCTGAGGAAATCTGTGCTGTTGGACTCCACAATGTGTTTACTGGTGCAGAGGGCAACGCTTAACTGGAGCAGAAGACTCCAGACACCCTGGAGTGTGTTGGTTCCGCCCGGTTAAAGGAACATTGTGGCTATTGGGCCATAATCTATTATCAAAATAACACAGAGGCTGATTGGACACATCCTTCTGTATCCACATGTGGCACAGAAAATTCAAACCAGAGTTCAGATTGGTGATAACACGATCTGCAATCAGAAATACTCCAGCTGTGGTGCCACTGTCAACTAATTCATTCACGAAACATGGGCTTTGTTGGCTAGTTGTTATCCACAGATAGACACAAAATGCTGGAGTAACTCAGCGGGACAGGCAGCATCTCTGGAGAGAAGGAATGGGTGACGTTTCGGGACCCGAAACGTCACCCATTCCTTCTCTCCAGAGATGCTGCCTGTCCCGCTGAGTTACTCCAGCATTTTGTGTCTATCTTTGGTTTAAACCAGCATCATCATCATCATCATCATCATATATCTACAGCCGGAAACAGGCCTTTTCGGCCCTCCAAGTCCGTGCCGCCCAGTGATCCCCGTACATTAACACTATCCTACACCCACTAGGGACAATTTTTACATTTACCCAGCCAATTAACCTACATACCTGTACATCTGCAGTTCCTTCCTACACAATTGTTATCCATCCCAAATTGCCTCTGAATTGAGGAGCCACTACACTGGTGAGTCTGGAGTCACATCTAAGCCAGACTGGGTGCGAAGGGAAATGTTGTATCCAGACAGTAATTAATAAACCAGATGGGGATTTTGCAATAATTTGGTAGTTTCATGGTTACTTTAATAATAGTCATTAAATGACCTGAGTGCTGACAAGGTCGGTCATTTTTGTTAACTAGCTTCCTGTTCATACTATGCAGTTTAGTTTAATTTAGCTATATAGCTTGGAAACAAGGCCTTCGG
Organism: Rhinoraja longicauda; assembly: GCF_053455715.1. Taxonomy (NCBI): domain Eukaryota; kingdom Metazoa; phylum Chordata; class Chondrichthyes; order Rajiformes; family Arhynchobatidae; genus Rhinoraja; species Rhinoraja longicauda. Next base: position 12,764,971 of record NC_135979.1, read on the forward strand.
CCTACCAAGTCCACACCAACCAGTAATCACCTGTACACTAATGCTATCTTACACACTAGGGACAATTTACAGAAGCCAATTAACCTACAAACCTGCACTTCTTTGAAATGTGGGAGGAAACCGGAGCACTTCGGAACAGGAAAAAACGTACAAACTCCGTGCAGACAGCACCCATGGTCAGGATTGAACCCGGGTCTCTGGTGCTATACTGCGGGTACTACAACCATTCACCAGAATGTTCAAACCATACATTTAATTTAGCCTTAACGAAAGGTATACTTAATTATAAATATTCTGGAAGATGTGGGTCCCACGATACTGGGCTTCTCTTGCAAAGGGATAGATCATGTAACCGATTGATCCTGTGTTACAGAAGATCACACACTCCCAATCCCTGGGTCTCCATTCACTCTCATGGCTGCTCCTGAGGCTTTGCTCTTCAGACTAAAAGAAGAGTCCCGATATGAAATTTAATGTTTAACAAAGTTGAATTTAAGAAGAATGTGTGAGTTCACCATTAAAAAAATTTGCATTTGTGATATCTGCAAGTGGTATATAAGGGAAAGAAAATTTGAAATAACAAGCACAAAAAATGTTGCTTATCGTGGGGAATAAACATGGATGGAATTGCTGGAATAACTTTGTCTGGATATAATTAACACTATTAACAGTAATTAGCATCAATCTTAATGAACTGTAAAACAAGTTAAAAGTCTTTAACTTTAAGATTGCTGTTAAACACTGACAGCAATGTTAATGAACACTGTTAGGAATGCAGCATGATCCTTGCTTACCAAATTGCAGTTTGGAGAATTCTTACTTGGGGTGCTAATATTCTCAACTCCTGGGATAAGCATTTAACTCAGCAGATTGGCCCTTACACTTGAAGCTGCGCATTTTGCAGTATCAATGTGTTGCTCATTTGATGCAATTATTTATCGCAGGCAATCCTCTCCACGAGGCTGCGGTGTGAATCAGGCTGGAGTTATTATTTGGAGGTCACAGTAAAATCAACACGCACTATTTCTTCTTCATAATTGTAAGTACCTGAAAGCCGTGCTAAATCATAAGAGTAAAGTTCTTAGTTTGGCCATGGGTTTGTGATTTAGAATTGGAGTCTGAGTAGGTAATTGCAGAAAGCTCCACAAACTATAACTTGTAGGCAAACCACAGGGGTAAAAGAAAACCGATAAATTACATGCAACGTATTTTGCACCATAGCAAGTTAGAAATCAATTACAATCTGGAATCTCCGGTGTAAGATTGCTCCTTGTAGAAAGGAGCATTTGGAATGATATTAAGAATATAGAAGCTATCATTAGGTGCACAGATGCCCAGCATTAGTAGGGGAAGGAGTGAATCTCATAAATGATCCACCCTGTCAGCCACCACCCATCCCAACTGTGGAAGTGTCTGTGGTTCTCACATTGACTATTCCTGCAGAGAACTACCACAGAACCCGCAAGACTGGAGTAGACGTAAGCTAAAAGGACACAAAGTGCTGGAGTAACTCAGCAGGTCGGGCAGTATCTCTGGAGAACATTTCAGTTTGGGACGCTTCAGTTTGGGACATTTCTTCAGAGTAGATGCAAGCTTACCTGAAACCCAAAAGTCTCGCTAAGAAAGTAGAGAAATTAAAATGTAAAGAAAGCCAATGTTTTGCAAAGCAAGTTCCACAAATTCTGCAATGTTTTTTTCCATGTACTCTGTGTCTTGCACACTAATATGGTAGAATATAGCTATAAGCCACAGCATTCAATGCCCTGCACGCACTGCTAGACATCATCTCTGGGCCTTTCATCATATGGAGTCCTCAGCAATCATGGACACTCATGAGGACGAATGCCTTCTCGGAACTTGTGAGGCCCACTTCAGAGCTGTCGAAGAGAGAGTTACCAGAGGCTATCCCAACCTCTATCCAACCAGGTAGTCCCTGCTTTCCCTCTCTATCCCCTTCCATTCCCAGTTCTCCCACTAGTCTTCCTGTCTCCTACTACATTCTATCTTTGTCCCGCCCCTCCTCCGACATCAGTCTGAAGAAGGGTCTCGACCCAAAATGTCACCTATTCCTTCTCGCCCGAGTTGCTGCCTGACCCGCTGAGTTACTCCAGCATTTTGTGTCTATCTTCGATTTTAACCAGCATCTGCAGGTTTTTTTCCTACGCTATCCCAACCTGTGCAGGTTGTTCCAGGCCACCTAACCATGTCCCTACTCCCAGCGCTCAACCCTTGCCTGAACCTTCTGACCATCAATATGATGACTTAGTCGACCCCTCCATCTGATCTGCTCACCAGAGATAATGCCACCACCACCTCTGACAAGCCCTGGCAGCGGATCCCTTTTTAACCCAACCCCTACGAACATGCATTCCAACTATTCTCCCACTCCTTGCCCAAGACTTCTGCCAAGCTGCCAGCCCATTCCCAAGCCACTCACTCCCACTCCCAAACCAATGACCCTAATTCTGATTCTGGGATGCAAAGTCTTTGATTATGCTGGATGCTTCTCTGAGGCATTGTGAAGTGTAGATGGAGTAAATGGTGGGACTTCTGGTCTGTGTGGTGAACTGGACTACATCCACAACTCTCTGCAATTCCTTGTGGTCTTGGGCAGAGCTGTTTCCAAACCAAGCTGTGATACTGACAGTATGCTTTCTATTTATGTGAATTGATTTATTTAATCAAGATAAACCCAGTCCTCGGGCCTGTGGATAGTTCCAGTCTCCAACTTGCTGTCTGCTTTTGGCCTCACGCATACACTTCCGATTTCCACCTCCCCACTCTCCAATACCCTCCAATGTTTGAAACCTGGCCCAAGGTTACAGCAGATATGATGCAGATGGAAACCAGTCCTTAGAAATGCAGTGTAGTCGGCAGTGGAAAACAAGCTGGAACAAGACATTGTTACTTTTGATGTCAAGAGGCAGACAAGGCCTATAAACATCCATCCACCTCAGTTTATTTTTCCATTTCAGATGCAGTTACCGGCTCACAGGAGCTGTGATGTGGCTGGGGAAGCTGAAGTTTAGGGATAAGGCAGTGCTACATAATTCAGTAGGATCTCGTGACCATTTATACCATCTGCACAACCTGGACTTATGCATGGACATCTTCTTGGTTACCACCAAGACTGGATAGACTAGGCTTATACTCGCTGGAATTTAGAAGACTGAGGGGGGATCGTATTGAAACATATAAAATTCTTAAGGGGTTGGAGAAGCTAGATACGGGAAGATTGTTCCCGATGTTGGGGAAGTCCAGAACCAGGGGTCACAGCTTAAGGATAAGGGGGAAGTCTTTTAGGACCGAGATGAGAAAATATTTCTTCACACAGAGAGTAGTGAGTCTGTGGAATTCTCTGCCACAGAAGGTAGTTGAGGCCAGTTCATTGGCTATATTTAAGAGGGAGTTAGATGTGGCCCTTGTGGCTAAAGGGATCAGGGGGTATGGAGAGAAGGTAGGTACAGGTTACTGAGCTGGATGATCAGCCATGATCATATTGAATGGCGGTGCAGGCTCGAAGGGCCGAATGGCCTACTCCTGCACCTATTTTCTATGTTTCTATGTTTCTAATTGGCCAGGCCAATTCTTGATTCTTCATCTGAAATGAAGAGACAGACTTCATTTCAGATCATGGACAGGAATTCAGATTAGGAATAAACCAATCTCGCGAAAAATTATCTCGGATGTTTTCATTAATTCCTAGATTATTCGAGAATAGCATAATGACACCAAGTTCTAGGCTAACTAATGTTTCACTGTTTATTTATTCCTTCATGGAAGCAAAAACTGGATTGAAGCCGAATGTGTTAATGCACGAATACAAGCACTTTTGTTCAGTTGATGGAGTGGGATGATTATTATGATGGCGAGTAGCATGGATATTGCAATGGTAACAGTCCTGAACTACTGTCTACCTGATTGGTGACCCTCAGACTATCTTTGATCAGACTTTGCTAGTTTTACCTTGCACAGAACGTTATTCCCTCAGCATGTATCTATACACTGTAAATGGCTTGATTTTTAATCGTGTATTGTCTTTCCGCTGACTGGTTAGCACGCAAAAAAACCTTTTCACTGCTCCTCGGTGCACGTGACAATAAACTAGACTGAAACTGAAACTATTGCGATGGTTAATGGGATGGATATTGCGATGCTTTGATTTCAACAATGCTATTGTTTCATCTACACCTAGAGCTGTTTGGCAAAACTAAATATGATAATCGTAGCAAAGTTCTCTCAGCTAATGCTGTGGAACCAGGGCAGGGCATCTCCTCAGGTGCCACAGGTCATGCGTAAAACATATAAGCTTTTGGCTCTAGCCCTTCACCGTTCTGTCCACTGCCAGAGAAATATGAAGTTAAGCAGCACGACAAGAGATAAAATGAGTTTTTATATTCCCTCATCACATATACTTTCCAAAAAGTAAAGATTAAGTTTATAGTTCTACTGCATTTCCTTTTATGTACTGATTTTTTCTTTTCCCTTGGCTTTCTCGTGGCCTGTGGGTGGTGAACCTGTGGAATTCTTTGCCACAGAAGGCTGTGGAGGCCGCCAATCGATATGTTTAAGGCAGAGATAGCGAAATTCTTGATTAGTATGGGTGTCAGGGGATATGGGGAGAATGCAGATTTTGGACTAATTTGGTCTTTGTATTTGGTCTTGGTAAGGACACAAAATGTTGGAGTAACTCAGCAGGTTAGGCCGCATCTCTGGAGATTATGGATAGGTGACGTTTCGGGTGGGGACCCTTCTTCAGACTTCTTCGGGTCTGAAGAAGGATCTCGTCCTGAACCATTACATATCCATGTTCTCCCAGAGATACTGTCTGACCTGCTGGGTTACTCCAGTACTTTATGTTATTTTGTGTAAACTGGCATCTGCAGTTCCTTGTTTCTTCCTTTGTACTATAGTTGTTGCATTTACTTTCTAGTTTTCTGGATTACTAAGGCCATCGGTCCATTAGCTTTCTTCGATTATTTTGTGACAAGTTGTGCGATTGTTACAGTTTACGGTTCCACATACATGAATCCATGAAGTTCTGGATCATGCGTTTTTCAAGCTTTTTGCCATCCAAATGTTAGTCAGTGCCAAAGATAGATACAAAAACCTGGAGCAACTCAGCGGGACAGGCATCGTTTCTGGGGAGAAGGAATGGGTGACGTTTCGGGTCGAGACCCTTAGTCAGTACCAAGTTTGACACACTACTATTTTATTGACCTATATGTAAGAGATGTGGATAAGCCTGACCTAACATATTTCACAAGAGACCTTTTGTAACCAGAAGGGAAACATGTACATTTGATTGTTTTAGGGTGCAGTGAACTTGTATCACAGGGCAAGTCCACAGAGTGTGGCTCCCATTCCCATTCATTCCCCATCTACCTTTAGATTCAACTTTAGATAGTTCCTCTGTCCCTCCCTTCCCCTCCTCCTTCACAGATCTCCCTCTATCTTCCTGTCTCCACCAATATCCTTCCTTTGTCCCGCCCCCCTGACATCAGTCTGAAGAAGGGTCTCGACCCGAAACGTCACCCATTCCTTCTCTCCCGAGAAGCTGCCTGACCTGCTGAGTTACTCCAGCATTTTGTGAATAAATCGATTTGTACCAGCATCTGCAATTATTTTCTTATACCCCATCTACCTAAACTCTATTCATCTCAGGTTGTCTTTTCTGTGCACTCCAAACCCCTTCCTTCACCCCACTACTTTCTACATTGCACAGAATTCTCTCCATAAACCTCACTTGCTTGTTTCTCCCTAAAATCTCCTTAAAGCTGACTTTTTAAACTCAGATATATATGTTTGGCCACAGCCACTGTCCCATCTTTCCCACTTTCCCTTCTATTTGTCTCCTTGGCACCTACCCTCATATGTCCTGTGGTACACCATACACCATTTATCCACATTAACGCGATAGTTTAAGAGTAAATTGAGGTTATTGTTTAATCCATTATATCCACTCTGGTATTCACACTAAATCAGCTGTGGTAAAAAATAGCAAGGAATGGCAACTTTAATTTCTTGCATTTAATAGTCAAATCCATCAAATATACCCAGTGGTTAGCTTTGCCTGTGAGTTACATTTTAATAATGAACATAATTTGATGTCATAGTTACTTTTTATATGAAAGATAGTCAAGTGCAACATGAGGTAAATTATCTCCCACAGGAAATGCCTGGAGCACAATGATCATTTTTATATTTTATATATTGTAATATTTTATACACAAATAAAATGTTTAACAGCTCCAATTCTTCAGAGAGGATTGCTCATGAACTGGTACCAGACACTAAATTCAGTCAGAACAATGCGTTATTAAGTAGGATATAGATGAAGGACTTTAAAGATTACATATAATGAAAATAGTTTCCACAAACTCAAAATAGTCATACAGGTTTTTTTGCAATTAATAAGGGCTTATGTGGGAGAAACACAGGACTGGAGTAAATCATCTTTAACAGCATATCATTGTGGTGCCATGGTTGCTTTGTGAGAATGAGCTCTTATTCTTTCACTTGGACCTAACTGGAAGGTGGTTGCTGATGTTATATGAGAGTAAACAGTACAGAGCTAGTGTTCATAGTTGCTTGAGGGCATTATTTTAGAGCTATTTTGTTTGCTAGCAAAACCCGTGAAATGCCTCGGGACACATTATTGTGTTAATGGCACTGTGCTAAGGAAATTTGTTGTCACTTCATTCATTGCGTGGCGATATTTACTTCTCTTTGTACATGTCGGGTATTCATATTCCCGCACATTAAAATAGGTTTTTGTGTAATGTATCCCTTTTGCAGGGATCAGAACATATTCTTTTTTTTAACACAAAGATATATTTTTTCCACACCTTTTTATCAAACTTGAACCTTAAGGATGCATCTCAACTATTCCATCAGTTCATATCATGGCTGATGTGAGACCCAACTCGATTTACTTGTACAAACTAGAAACTGCTGATGCTGGTTAATACACAAAAGGACAAAGAATGCTGGAGTAACTCAGCAGGTCAAGCAGCATCCTTAAAGAACATGGATAGGTAACGTTTCGGGTCGAGACCCTTGTTCATCTTTTTAAGTGTCCCCATTTTTCTTAATATCTTTGGTTTACAAATATATATCGCGCTCAGATTTAAGTCCAACTGATCTAAACATCTGGTGGAAACGTTCCTGATTCCTCCTCTTCATGCCATGCAGAAGTCTTCTCTCAATTCACTCATTCTCCTGATTTGACCTGACACCCTTCATGGTGGCACCTGCAATACCTTGAAATTGAGTGAATTCTGCCACCTGCTGGAACCTGGTGCATTCTGCTTCGCTGGCGCCTCCTTCCCAAGGATATTGTGTTTCCACTGCACTTCAGTGTGGACTTTGCACTGGGTAGAGAGCATTGGCAAGTCCTAACCACAATTGATCAAGTGATCACCAAGAGTTTTTCAAAAGGGTACACATTTTATTTTATCCTGGTTTAATTCAATGGCGGCACGGTGGCGCAGCGGTAGAGTTGGTGCCTTACAGCGAATGCAGCGCCGGAGACTCAGGTTCGATCCTGACTACGGGCGCCGTCTGTACGGAGTTTGTACGTTCTTCCCGTGACCTGCGTGGGTCTTCTCCGAGATCTTCGGTTTCCTCCCACACTCCAAAGACGTACAGGTATGTAGATTGATTGTCTGGGTAAATGTAAAAATTGTCCCTAGTGTGTGTAGGATAGTGTTAATGTGCGGGGATCGCTGGGCGGCGCGGACTCGGTGGGCCGAAGGGCCTGTTTCCGCGCTGTATCTCTAAATTTAAAAAAACAAAAATCTAAAATCAAGACCCCCTAACTAATGCTATATGTACAAACGATGATGTCATTCCATTCTAAGTCTGCATTATTTAGAAACTAAGAACTGCAGATGCTGGTTTATACCAAAGACAGATACAGAGTGCTGGTGTAACTCAGCGGGTCAGGCAGCATTTCTGGAGAACAAGGATGGGTAATGAAATATAAGAAAATAACTGCAGATGCTGGTACAAATCAAAGGTATTTATTCACAAAATGCTGGAGTAACTCAGCAGGTCAGGCAGCATCTCGGGAGAGAAGGAATGGGTGACGTTTCGGGTCGAGACCCTTCTTCAGACATTCAGATGAGTAATGATTTGGGTTGAAGGGTCCCATTCTGAAACGTCACCCCCCCCTCCCCGTTCGTTTTCTCCAGAGATGCTACCTGACCCGCTGAGTTAATCTAACATTTTGTGTCTATCTCTTACTTACTTACATAGTTCCACACATGTTTTTATAATTATTACAAATTCTGTTGACTGGTTTCCTGAATTGGTTCAACCTTCTCAGTGCCACAGTGTTATGTTAGTTTATTGAACTGAAGAACGTGCAACCTCTTGCCTTCATTCATCAATGTTCTCAGATTCTTCAATAATAGCTGATGCTGTGTCAATCCCAGGCATCGTTTCCCCTTTACACACTACTTCAGTATCATTAAATGAATCTCTTACGGTGATCAGTTGATCAATAGGGATACTTCTGAACATACTTCCAATGTCTACTAAATACCTTTCTGGACTGCAGATTGTACGACTTCCCCGAGACTCCTTTGGGAAATCTCATAGTTGTTCAAACGTCTGGTGAAACTAATTCTCTTGCTTGGTTGAAATTGCTTTGCTTTGCTTTGAGTTATTGCCTTCTGGTTTAATTTCCATCTCTTCACTCTGAAGCCTGGCTGAGTCTCTCTTTGGACATTTGTCTAAGCTAGTACAATCTCTCATCGTATGTTCATAGACCATCAAGCTATTTCATTTCATTTCATTTCATTTTATTTTATTTCGAACATGTTAAAAGACATCAATTAAAAAACAAAATAAACAAAAAAACAGAAGAAATACAAGGAATTTCATCCATTACTTAACATGTGTGAAAAGGAGTAGGAAGAAGTGTGAACTTATTTAATCCTACCCCAATTCCCTAATCAATATTTATCATAGAATAGTACAGCACAGGAACGGGACCTTCGGCCCACAGAGTTTTAGATTTTAGATTTAGAGATACAGCGCGGAAACAGGCCCTTCGGCCCACCGAGTCCGCGCCGCCCAGCGATCCCCGCACATTAACACTATCCTACACACACTAGGGACAATTAAAAAAAAAACATTTACCCAGTCAATTAACCTACATACCTGTACGTCTTTGGAGTGTGGGAAGAAACCGAAGATCTCGGAGAAAACCCACGCAGGTCACGGGGAGAGCGTACAAACTCCGTACAGACGGCGCCCATAGTCAGGATCGAACCTGAGTCTCCGGCGCTGCATTCGCTGTAAGGCAGCAACTCTACCGCTGCGCCACCGTGCTGACCATGATGCTAAGTTAAACTGATCTAATCTGCCTGCACATGATCCATATCCCTCCTTTCTCTGCACTTCCATGTGAATATTATAAAAGCCCCTTAAAGGCCATGATCGCACCTGCCTCCACCATCATCCCTGGCTGTGCATTCCAGGCCCTCACGACTCTCTGTGTAAAAAGACATGCCCCACACATCTCCATTAAATTGTCCTCTCACCCTACAGCAATGCCCTCTAGTGTTTGACATTTCCACCCTGGAAGAAAAACCATTCCGACTGTTTATGTCTCTCGTAATTGTATATACTTTTATCATCTCCCCTCAACTGACTTTCCAGGGAAGACAATCCAAGTCAATCCGCCCTCTTCCTTCTATTTCAGCATGAAACCTTTTAATCTAGGCAGCATTCTGATAAACATCTTCTGAGCTGTCTCCAAAGCTTCCACACCTTCCAGTAATGGGGCGACCAGAACTCCCAATGCGGCTTAACCAAAGTCCTATAGGGCTGCTTCATGACGACCTATGTGTGCATGTTGTCTGAGCAGCCATTGCATCTGTGACCTGAAAATCCTCATCTATAACCTATTGTATGTATAAAGTAACCTCTCGCTACCCGTGACGGATGATCGTGCAGTAATATTAAAAGGATCTGGGGATGCCAAGTACAGGTTGCATTCATTAAGAATAACAAAGCATCTTTCCCAAATATAATTGCTAATGTATTATTCTCAATCTGTGCATAGTTATATAGTTAAGAGTACACAGAGCGAATGCAAAAGCAAAACCTCTGCCAATCACCCATCGCAGGGCTAACAGTGCCCACGCCATACCATGTAGTATCGTAGACTAGATTTAGAGGTCTCTTTGTATCATAGAAACATAGAAAATAGGTGCAGGAGTAGGCCATTCGGCCCTTCGAGCCTGCACCGCCATTCAATATGATCATGGCTGATCATCTAGCTCAGTAACCTGTACCTGCCTTCTCTCCATACCCCCTGATCCCTTTAGCCACAAGGGCCACATCTAACTCCCTCTTAAATATAGCCAATGAACTGGCCTCAACTACCTTCTGTGGCAGAGAATTCCACAGACTCACCACTCTCTGTGTGAAGAAATGTTTTCTCATCTCGGTCCTAAAAGACTTCCCCCTTATCCTTAAGCTGTGATCCCTAGTTCTGGACTTCCCCAACATCGGGAACAATCTTCCCGCATCTAGCCTCTCCAACCCCTTAAGAATTTTATATGTTTCAATAAGATCCCCCCTCAGTCTTCTAAATTCCAGCGAGTATAAGCCTAGTCTATCCAGTCGTTCTTCATATGAAAGTCCTGCCATCCCATAGTGACCAGGAGAGATCCATTATTCAGCCTAGGCTTTGCTCATCAAATACTTTTTGTTGCACGCTAGTCCAATTCCATTACTTGTTCTTCCGAAAAAGAAATGTTACACAATGTCGAGACAAGGAATTACATTAAAAAAAATTATACTGAATTACATTAAAAAAAAAAAAGAGTAGTGGAATAGCTCAGTGGGTCAGACAGCATCTCTGGAGAACTTGGGTAGGTGACATTTCGGGTTGGGATCCTTCTTCGTTGCCTTTTGCTTTAATTTTAATCTCTTCCTTCTGTAAGCTAAGCTGTAAGTTTTCCTATGGACTGTTTAATAGTGGCGTAGGCACCACAAATCATTGTGTAAGCACAGCGGCACGTTGGCGCAGCGGTAGAGTTGCTGCCTTACAGTGAATGCAGCGCCTGAGACTCAGGTTCGATCCTGACTAAGGGCGCCGTCTGTATGGCGTTTGTACGTTCTCCCCCTGACCTGCGTGGGTTTACTCCGAGATCTTCGGTTTCCTCCCACACTCCAAAGGTTAATTGACTGGGTAAAATGTAAAAATTGTCCCTGGTGTGTGTAGGATAGTGTTAATGTGCGGGGATCGCTGGGCGGCGCGGACTCGGTGGGCCGAAGGGCCTGTTTCCGCGCTGTATCTCTAAATCTAAAAATCTAAATCTAAATCATTGCTGGATCAGGCAGGAATCTGGAATAATATTGAATCATTTTCCAGAAAGTAAGTTGGCTTTCGAGCTAGCACCAGTCTTGGTTATTAATAGATTTCAGCCCGTGAGCACCTGCCTTCGGACTGAGATACACCACTCTGTCCATTTCAAATGCACGTTGTGCTGGTGGAGGTGCTTCAGTATTTCATCCAAATGAGTGAATTGCACTGTGCACTAACAGTAGCCACAAGGAGGCCTTATTGATTGCACAGACAGTTGTTCATATCCTGTAAACCTTTGTCCATTTTGCACTGGAAAATCTTTAAAATAAGGATTTGACTTCATTAAGCAATAGTGTAGGAGTGCCGCTGTCTATGTGTGTGTTGACATTGATGTTCTTCCAATTGTCTGGATGTGCATAAGCAGGCGAGAAATTATTTACATAACATTTTTTGATTCTGACTTTGCATGCACGTTTTAGGGAGTTGGTAACACATATTGTTCATTGTGAACCACCTGATTTAAAGCGATCTTGTTGGCGTTGTACATTGTTACAGTTTTGTCTGCCTTGGGTATGATTATCATTGGAATTATCTGATTCCAATGAGTGATTTTGACCTATATCCCACTTCTTTCCCGATCTCACCGTCTCCATCACAGGAAACAGACTATTGACCGACATCTACTACAAACCTACTGACTCCCATTAGCTATCTTGACTACACTTCTTCCCACCCTGCTTCCTGTAAAGATTCTATCCCCATCTCCCAATTCCTCCGTCTACACCGCATCTGCGCCCAGGATGAGGTGTTCCATACCAGGGCATCGGAGATGTCCTAATTCTTTAGGAAATAGGGGTTCCCCTCTTCCATTATAGAAGAGGCTCTCACTAGAGTCTCCTCGATATCCCGCAGCTCCGCTCTTGTTCCCCCTCCCCCCATTCGTAACAAGGACAGAATTCCCTTGACCTCACCTTTCACCCCATCAGCCGTCACATACAGCATATAATCCTCCAACATTTTTGCCACCTCCATCGGGATCCAACTACTGGCTACATCTTCCCATCTCCATCCCGTTCTGCTTTCCGCAGAGACCGTTCCCTCCGAAACTCCCTGGTCAACTTGTCCCTTCCCACCCAAACCACCCCCTCCCCAGGTATTTTCCCCTGCAAACTCAGGAGATGCAACACCTGTCCCTTTACCTCCTCCCTTGACCCCATCCAAGGACCCAAACAGTCTTTCCAGGTGAGGCAGCAGTTCACTTGCACCTCCTCCAACCTCATCTGCTGTGTCAGCTGTTCCTGGTGTCAATTTCTCTACATCGGCGAGACCAAGCGCAGGTTCGGCGATCGTTTCACTGAACACCTCCGCTCAGTCCATCTTAACCTACCTGATCTCCCGGTGGCTCAGCACTTCAACTCCTCCTCCCATTCCCAATCTGACCTTTCTGTCCTGGGCCTCCTCCATTGTCAGAGTAAGGCCCAGTGCAAATTGGAGGAACAGCACCTCATATTTCGCTTGGGTAGTTTACACCCCAGCGGTATTAACATTGATTTCTCTAACTTCAGATAGCCCTTGCTTTCCCTCTCTATCCCAATTCTCCCACTAATCTTACTGTCTCTGACTACATTCTATCTTTTTCCCGCCCCCTCCCCTGACATCAGTCTGAAGAAGGGTCTCGAACCGAAACGTCACCCATTCCTTCTCGCCAGAGATGCTGCCTGACCTGCTGAGTTACTCCAGCATTTCGTGTCTGCCTTCGATTTTAACCAGCATCTGCAGTTCTTTCCTGCACATTTTATCCTTGATCATTGTTGCTTTTTGCGTATCTTTCATTCATTTGTTCTATTTACCTTCTATATACCTCTCGTTTCCATTTCCCCTGACTGTCAGCCTGAAGAAGGGTCTCGACCTGAAATGTCAGCTATTCCTTTTCTCCAGAGAGGCTGCCTGATCCGCTGAGTTACCCCAGCTTTTGCATCTATCTTCAATGCATGGGAAATGATCGCTAACATAGATTCCCAGCACTTGCAGTACCCAAACTGTCCCTATTTCTGGGCTTGAGCTTTGGGAGTTGCCTACTGTTTATTTATGTCTGGTGAAGGACAGAATTGCCTGGAATTTTTTTTGGCTTCCTTCTCCATGGAAGTTGCAACCTTACCAGCCGAATTAAAGGTGGCATTATTTGCTCCTAAAAATTTAATCTAGACTTTTTCCTTCCCTGAGAAAACGAAGAAACCAACGTCCAACCTAAAAAGTTACAACGCTTTAATCAATCTTTCAGTTCAATAATATAATTACTCTGCGGTTTTCCCATTGACTGAGTGTGTGGGCTGGAATTATAACTCTTGGCTACCTCAAATGCTCGTGGGCTGAATGAGCCCAGCGCCATCTCTGGGGAGAAGATATCTATAGATTTCGGTAGAGCTGTTTCGTAAGTGAGTGTGTGATGTGCCATGGAACTGATTTCTGTGAGTTAGATTGCCTTCTTCCATTCCCTCGTTGCTGAATTTCCTGCCTATGCATTCTCACATCAAGACTGCACTTGGCTTGAGAAACACTGCCATCCTCTGTGTGAACAGTTCACATAGCTTGCTGCTCATCCCCGATGCACAGCTTGTGCTAAGGTGCCATTGTCTTTCTTTCTTTCCCTGCCAAAAGGGTGTCACGGTGCTCGAGCCCCCAGTGTTTTTTTTGCTTCACATCCTATTAGGGGTTCCCATGTTGCAGACTTATGCTGCTTATCTTGATTTTATTATCATTTTAAAATCAATTGGCGCAGCTTGAAGAGTGACTGGGGCTGCATTGAAGTGATTGATGCTGCCTGCAGTTTTCACTCTCCCTGAACTGACCCACATCAAACTGGACTGAACTTGGATCAAGAGCTTTGACAACAGGGGCCCTTTCTTGTTGTTTTCTGTTTTTACCTAACGACTACTGAGTATTTTCAGGATCCCAAGGCAAGTATGATCCAGGAACAATGCTTTGGAGATGCAGCAACATTTCATCCCCCTACTATCAGTCTCAGAAGGGTCTCGGCCCGAAACGTCACCTAACTCTGTTCTCCAGAGATGCTGCCTGACCTGCTGGGTTACTTGAGCACATTGTGTCCTTTCAACAACATTCCACGTTCATAAGTTCCAGGAGCAAAATTAGGCCATTCGGCCCATCCAGTCTACTCCGCCATTCAATCATGGCTGATCTATCTTTCTCTCTCAACCCCATTCTCAGGCCTTCACCCCATGACCCGTGACACCCGTACTAATCACGAATCTATCAATCTCCGCCATAGAAATATCTATTGCCTTGGCCTCCACAGCCGTGTGTGGCAATTTCTTATCAAGCCCCCCTCCTCCAGAGTGCCAATTGATAGTGTAACTGAAGACCATCCCCATCGCCAAGTGTGTCGATTATCGGGTGGGCCCTGGAGTGAGTTGGGGTTTTAGTTAGCTCTAACTACACTGAGACTTGAGACTTGCAGGACACGAGGAATATCATAACAAAAGGCTTCAAATTCATTCTAAGAACCAAAGTGCACCAAGGCAGGGTGCTTGCATCATGAAAACATCAATATTTTTCTTACCTGTGTGATTTAGTTACATTTATACACAAAGCACCACAGCAATGAAATTAAATCTTCAACATATACCTGTTCCAATGGGCACTCATGGTCTGGGTGGCTGGGAGAGATTTTGTAACTGAAATCTTGATGCCCTGGGAACTTGCTTCTGATGTTGGTAGCAGACTGCCAGGCAATATTTTAACAACCGCTTTGTAACACAGAAATGGCCACATACATTAACCCTCTTCAATATTCAGGCCTGTGTGGGGGGATTGATGAATGTTGCCAAAACCTCTGCCATGCATTGTTTGCCTCTTATGATTCCTTTCTCAAATAATTTTCAGCACTGGATGCCAAGAATGTACCAGTCGACCAGAATTGGGCCAATGCAATGGTTATAGTCCAAAGAAAAGGGAAGAAAAAAGATAAATTATTCCCATTAGAATTGCCTTCATGCAAAGTGATGTAGTCAATTATCAGACACAAATGCAAAGTTTATCTGTATAAAGGTAAATTGGTAAATGCCAACTTTCGCAGATTGAAGGAGTAAGATTTTGCCCAATTAATATTCTCGACACATTTCAGGCAACATTCTTGAGATAAAATTCTTAATTACACATTGAATTCAATTGATTTGGGGTGATTAGCAAGGTTTCATAATCTATATACTAAAACTCTTGTTTGTTTGTTTGGTTGTTCCTAAACTACAGCCAAAACGGCACACGATAGTACGACAATTTTAGGCCCACCTTACTCACTGTCATCCCTTTGGTGCTAATGGAAGAAGTTTAATTGAAATCGGTGTTATATTTTTAAAGATATTCACATTTTAAAGTTTAAATCTATCTCCTAGGGAGGGAGGGGGAGGGAGGGAGGAGGGTGGCGGGAGGAGGGAGGATAAGGGGGTTGAGAGGGATGGAGTTGGGGGGAGGGGGACGGGGTGGAGGGAGAGGGAGGGGGAAGGAATGGAGGAGGGGAGGGAGGGGAGGAGGGAGAGGGAGGGAAGGAGGGAGGGGAGCATGTTGCACCAATGCAGGAGAGGTTTGGGCCCAACAGGTCCACTTGGTCTAGTTGTTTTTAAAGATCAGTTTTTTATTTGCTGTCTTGAAATGCAGGTACAGAACGCCCAATTTCCATTGACCTAATAAAGATCCTCCTGGCTTCTGATGTTCCAAGGAATAACTCCCACAACATCACGGACAGTTTCCCTCTCTGAAGAGGAACATTCTGTGTTGTAGTGAGCACAAGGCAGAGATGCTGCTTTGCACAATACAAATGCTCTTATAAAGTGCCCTAGTTTATTTGTAACCAGCTACCCTCTTAAGATTGAACAAGAGAAATTATACTGAGATATCTTGCTATCTATGTCCTCCATTGTTACTTCAGTTCAGTTTAGTTTATTGTCACGTGTGTCGAAGTACAGTGAAAGGCTTTTGTTGCGTACTATCCAGTCAGCAGAAAGTAAATACATGATTACAATCGAGCCATTTATAGTGGATAGATACCTGATAAGGGAATAATGTTTAGTGCAAGGTAAAGCCAGGAAAGTACGATCAAGGAAAGTCCGAGGGTCACTGAGTAAACTTCAGAGCTTACTCAAGATTCAACTTTCTGCCGCTCCTTGTGTCTCCATTTTAGAATCCTTTTTGACAGGTTTTACTTGGAACATGAAGGGTTGAGGTGAATAAAATGAAATTAGGGTAAGTTAGTCTAAATTTTCTTGATTAGTACAGGTGTCAGAGGTTATGGGGAGAAGGCAGGAGAATGAGGTTTAGGAGGGAGAGATAGATCATCCATGATCGAATGGTGGCGTTGATTTGATGGGCCGAATGGCCTACTACTATTCCTTATGACCTTATGACCTTAAACCTGCTACAGTTGACCCATCAACACATTGTTTACAATTAGGTATATTTGCATGCATGTATTTGTCGAGGGTATGAATGGAAAATAACGATTTTAATAAGTTTAAATGGAATCAGCATAAAGGAAGTGGCAGTGTTCTTTAGCTCACTGTACAGCACTGCTGTGATGTGTCTTCCCAGGCACCAGGCAACTTGCTGGCCAAACTACCTTGAATATGTAAACACTGGGCTTATAGGAAGTGGAAATATGAAACTAAATTGTGTAGGAAACAACTGCAGATGCCAGTTTAAATCGAAGATAGACACAAAATGTTGGAGTAACTCAGCGGGGAAGGCCGCATCTGTGGAGAGAAGGAATGGGTGACGTTTCTGTTGTACTTCGTGGTCCGGTACCTGTTGTACCTTTAGTGACTCTGGACGGACCACAAGTACACGTGTATAAAAGGTTACAATGCTGGAGCTCAACTCCAGGCTGTTTATTCCGTGGTCATCTGGATCCAGAGTGACCACCCAATCACACCAACCTCTTATATACGCACTCCTGCACATGCAAACAAAGTAGTCCTTGGGATACACAAAGTAGTCCCAGGCAATATCACAACATCCCCCTTGTCTTATAAAAGAAATATATATATATATATATATATATGTAACAACAAACTCTAAACACAAACGTTTTTTTGAAACACCATATAACATTAACAAATATCAACGGTAACGTGCAGGTTTCTTACTGGCACGTCCCGAGCGTGTCACATAATCCCCATCATCATTACGGGCCGGTCGTTCCTCCGCTTCACATTGGGTCTCAACCCTATCGCTGTCTGGGGGGACACAATGGGGACCAACCCCTGGCTTCTCCAGTGGAAGATCTCTCAACTGCACTCGATTCCTCCTGAACCGATTTCCATTCGGCGTCTCAATAATGTAAGACCTTGACTGGGGTTCGTCGCAGACCGATCTCACTTCTGTTGGAACCCAGACCTGATTCGCTTTATCCAGAACCCGGACCTTCTGTCCAGCGTGCAATGGCAACAAGTCATGTCTCTTGACCGAACTGTCAAACTGTGCCTTCATATTCTGCTTACGCTCCTCAAGTCGCTCAAAGGTCCTCTGCCCTTCGTATGCCTTGTTCATGTCAAGGTTCGTGGGGAGAGGCGTCCGAATCTGTCTTCCAAACATCATCTCCGCCGGTGACGGTAACTTGGAATCAATCGGTGTAGTGCGCAAGTTGAGTAAAGCTGCTGCTACACTCTGTCTCGTTGCCAAGGACTTCTTGATAACAGACTTCACCGTTCGTACCATGCGCTCAGCCAGCCCATTCGACTGAGGGTACCTAGGCGACGACGTTGTATGGGTGATTCCCCATTGCTTGCACATGGACTGGAAAGCTTCACCCACAAATTGTGGACCATTGTCGGAGATGATCTCCGTCGGTGCTCCTAGCAGACCAAACATTCCAGTCACCATATTAGCAACCATGGCACTCGTGGTGCTAGTCAGTCGGTTGACCACCGGAAACTTGGAATGATAATCCACCATGACAAGATATTGAACGTTGTCAATTTCAAACATGTCCATTGCTATTTTGGTCCAAGGTGTGACTGGTATCTCATGTGGCATGAGTGTTTCCCTCATTTGCTCTGGCATGTGCATCTGGCACGGACTACACCTTCGGACAAGGTCATCAATGTGTTGGTTCATGTTGGGCCAATAGACCATTTGTCTCGCTAGAAGTCTCGTCTTCTCAATGCCTTGGTGGCCAACATGAAGTTGCTGCAATACATCCTGTCTCATCGACTCAGGAATGACTACTTGCCGTCCTTTGAAAATGGCCCCATTTGACATGCCTAACTCATCTCGAAAAGACCAGTAGGGCCGCAGGTCGGTAGGTATCTCCTGTAGGGTCGCCGGCCATCCGGAATGGACATACTGCATAACCCTATGCAGTATAGGGTCACGACAAGTTTCTGTCTGCAGCTCCACCCTTTTGAGTTTGCCGAAGTGTATCAAGTCGACACCTAGCGTGTCCTCGATGTTGTCGAAGAAGATGCTCTCTACATGTACATCGAGATCTATGCTCTCTGTCTTCTCCGGATTGGGCAGCCTGCTGAGAGTGTCAGCAATGATCATCTCAGCCCCAGGTCTGTGCTCTATGGTGAAGTTGTATCCTTGCACCTTGATGAGCAACCGCTGCAGTCGGGGTGGGGCACTTGTGAATGGCTTGCCGCAGATAGTGACAAGAGGCTTGTGATCAGTCAGCACCTTAAAATCCCGCCCAAATAGGTATGTATGAAACCTTGTGATGCCAAAAACCCAATGCAAGGGTCTCGCGTTCAATATTGGAGTAGTTGGACTGGCATGAAGACAGTGCCTTCGAAGCGTACGCAACAGGCCGTCCTTCCTGCGAAAGGCATGCTCCCACTCCTTTCATTGACGCATCTACCTCAAGGGTGACAGGAGCATCAGGGCGATAGTACTGGAGGACAGATTCCCCCTGTATGCAGCTCTTCAATTTACAGAACGCCGTTTGGTGGTCTTCTTGCCACAAGAATGGGACATCTTTCTTCAACAAATCCCTCAAAATGGCGACCAGGTCAGCATACTTTGGGATGTAGGGCGATAAAAAATTCATCATCCCCAGGAACCGTTGTAAATCTTCCTTATCTTGTGGTGTTGGCATCTTATGAATGTCCTGCACCTTACCAAGATCTGGCCGAATGCCTGTGTCTGAATACATTGTCCCGAAGAAGTTGATGGAGTTAGCCTTCACTACGCACTTAGCACTGTTGAAAGCTAGTCCTTCCCGGGACGCTGCCTCTAACAGCTTCTGTAGATTATAATCATGTTCTTGCGCTGTGGATCCCACTATGACAATATCATCCGCAATGCAGACGCATCCAGGAACCTGTTCTATGATCGTGTCCATACGCTGCTGGAATATATCCTGACTCACCGACAAACCGAAAGGCAACCTCCTATAGCAATACCTGCCAAAAGGCGTGCGGAACGTGGTAAGTTCCTGGCTAGCCTCATCAAGTCGGACAGACCAATAACCCGCTTTAGCATCGAGTTTGGAGAACAATTTCCCATTGGCAAAAGCCGGATTGATCTCCTCAAGTGTCTGGATCTTGTGCGGGCAACGTTTGAGATTTGCATTCAAACGCTTCGGGTCTAGGCATACCCTGATTGACCCATCCTTCTTAACGGAGGTGGTTATTGAACTGCACCAGTCCGTATGGTGAGTCACCTTTCGGATGACTCCATCATCTTCCATTTTGTCCAACTCAGCCCGCAACTTATCTTTGAGATGGATACTACATTTCCTTGGCGCATCAATGTGTGGTGTGGCCTCCTCCTTGAGATGAAGGGTGGCTGGCCCCTTGAAGTTGCCAATCCGATCAAACTGATTAGGCCACCTCTTCATTAGGTCCCCCATCGAGTTGAAACTGTCTTGCTCCTTCCGAGCATCTGATGGGTGCTCCTCTGTTCCCATAGCATGTATCGTGACAACCTGAAGTTGCTTAATACTTGGGAGGCCGATGACAGCGGATCCTGCCACGTCTACCACGAAAAATTCCTGAGGACACCACATCGACCCTTGGTATCGGCACGAAACGGATATAGTGCCAACACACATGATTTCCGTCCCATTATATGCTGTCAGACGGACTTTGCATGGTCGTAGGTGCTGCTTGTATTTGTCATTGGGATACATGTCTCGTATGATCCGAAGGGGAAGAGTATTTCCTCCAGCCCCGGTGTCTATCTTCACCTTCAGTCGATGTTGCCCCTTCATTGACGGGCATTTGATGTTCAACACCGCAAATGCCTCATCACCCATTGGAGGCATCCTGTCCATACCTGAAATGGTGATATTATGGACATACATATCCGATCCTTCCTCTTGACTGTCACAGCACGATGCATCACCGTCATGGGACTGCTGCTGCACCTCGTCAACTCGCTTGTATTTGCCCCTGGACCATTTAGATGGGCGCACAGGATCCACTTTATTCCTACAGCATTTTGCCCAATGCCCTTTCTTGCCACACTTCTTGCATGTGTCGCGATACGCCGGGCATTGCCTGGGCTTATGAAGCAAATCACAGTAGCCACAAGGGTTTTGTCTCTCATCCTGCGACTTCTGTTTCGTCGACCCTCGTGTCTTGACAGCATCAATATGGCTAGACCCGGGCTCTAAATTTGCAATGCGCTGTCTGCCCGCTGCAATGGCCTCATACTGCCTGCCTAACGTAAGCACCTCTGGAATGGTGTGACCTTTAGGCTTCTGTATAAGCTCTCGCTGTAGACCTTCAAGGGGCGTGGACGTGATTACCAACTCCATGACTCTGTCAGTGAGCTCCTGCTCAGTGAAGTCACACTGGAGGCTTTTTTCGCGACACCGGGTCACAAACTGAGCAAGCAACTCCCCCGGCTTCTGGCAATACCGCATCAACTCCAACCTGTGGACCCTGAAATTTACCTTCGTCCTCAGCTGGTCCTCAAAAAATGCCCATATGCACTCCGGTTTGCTCCGATCCTCCACACTCAGACCTGACGCATTCAAACGACGAAGGCCTTCCACTCCCAAAGCGATTTTTATCTTCGTGGCCTGCTTAGATTCCGATGCAACTTCTAAGTCTTCCAGGCACAGTTGCAACCTTTCCTTGAACAGGGAGAACTCAGTGGGGATGTCCAGCACTTGCCAGTTCATTTCAGGTAACCGAGACATATTATTTGCACTATATGGCGGAAACACCGTAACTTGAACAATTATAAATAAAACCAAAACCAACCGTATCACAGGACCCCAACCCTTGCTATCAGCAAATCTATAGCACTATATGCATTCACAGAAATAAACATACATATACCATAGTATCAAATGCAAACAGTAATCTTACAGTATTACACACAGATAAGCACACAAAGCAATGTCCAAATCTTCCCTTCAAGAAGCAGACTGGCCGTGTAGATCAGCGTAGCGTAGGCTCTAGATGGGTGAAGGTCGCTACTCCACTGCGATGATCTGCCTCGCAACGATGGGCCCGCAACGATGGGCTCGCAACGATGCAGCTCCCAGCTGCTGTAACCGCGTTGCGATCGGGCCTCGGCTGCGGTGCGCGTTGGCCCCGCCCACAGGTGCTCCCGGCCGCTGCTACTCAGTCGACGCATGCTGCCGCTGCCTCGGGCCCAGGGCCTTCCCGACTCACCGGTCGCCGCGCCTGGGTAAGGATGCAGTGCCTCGACCTTACCGGTCGTCGCGCCTCCGTGGGTGGTCGGTCCCTCCGGTCGCCGAACTCCCCCGCGATGTCGGGTCTCACCGGTCCCTGTCGGTGACGGTGTCGTCGTCGGTGTGGGCCTTCACACACCTCCCTCAGCAGCTTGCAACGTCCCGTCGGCAGCTCAGCGCTCGCTGACTGCAGATCAGGTAAGTGCACATACACGGTAGGCCCTGTCGAGAGGCAATCCAGCGTCCCGTACGAGCTGGAAACTACTCTTTATTTCTGTTTCTTTCCCCTAGGGCACTAGTTTAATTATTTTCGTAGTATAGTTTTCACCAAAAAAAAAATTCTTTTAAATTTAAATTTTTTTTTTTTTTTTTTTGACTTGTGAACCTTTTCCGCTTGGGTTTCTCTTTACCTTTCTAGGCAAATCACCAAACCGCTGCCACCATGTTGTACTTCGTGGTCCGGTACCTGTTGTACCTTTAGTGACTCTGGACGGACCACAAGTACACGTGTATAAAAGGTTACAATGCTGGAGCTCAACTCCAGGCTGTTTATTCCGTGGTCATCTGGATCCAGAGTGACCACCCAATCACACCAACCTCTTATATACGCACTCCTGCACATGCAAACAAAGTAGTCCCAGGCAATATCACAACAGTTTCGGGTCGAGGTCAGGCAGAAGAAGAGTCTCGTCCCGAAACGTCACCCATTCCTTCTCTCCAGAGATGCCGCCTGTCCCGCTGAGTTACTCTGCCATTTTGTGTCTACGTAGGAAACTAAATTACAGAAAAGAGATTCTGTTTCAATCTAGAAATGTCTGAGTTTTCAAAAAGATGTGCCTGTCCTGAGGTATTGCCTTGGCCTGGTTAATAGTCCTCTCAGCTCTGGGAAGTGTTCAACTCCACTTCTTGACTTGAACACATAATGCAGCTGACAATTCAGTGCAGTATTGAGAAAGTATTCAATTATTGAAGATGCAGTCATTCAGATGTATCGTTAAACCTCTTTCAGGTAGATGTGAAAGAATCCTTTTTACTGCAGAATAGCAAGAAACTCTCCCAGTAATCATGTCAGCAATCGTAATTCAAGCTCCAGCAAGGGGGTGAAAGCTCCTTTATTTCATTTATTGTTTATGGGACCTCACTGCATGCAAATGACCTGCTAATATTTGTTTTTGTAACAGAAAGTGCACTTAAATAATTCACTTTCTCTGAAATACGTTCTGCACCGTGAGGCCAGATCTGTCTTGCAGAACAAAAAACACTTCAGATTTTCAAAAATTTAGCATTTCCTACAAAATGGTTTCAATCAAAATCGGATGACCTGTGGTGCATGTCTCCCAATCACAGCATCCAATCTAATTTTATATTTAAACATAACCATGTAACTTTTATGTGTATTTTCAACAGATTTCTTTTTCTGCTTTACTGCCTTTTTTTGGAAGTATTGTTATGCAAACCTATAGTACGGGGATCGCTGGGCGGCACGGACTTGGAGGGCCGAAAAGGCCTGTTTCCGGCCTGTTTCCGGCTGTATATATATGATATGATATGATATATACCTGTCAGTATTAAAGAACAAGGGGCCACAGTTTAAGAATAAGGGGTAGGCCATTTAGAACTGAGATGAGGAAATAATTTTTCAGTCAGAGAGTTGTGAATCTGTGGAATTCTCTGCCTCAGAAGGCAGTGGAGGCCAATTCTCTGAATGCATTCAAGAGAGAGCTAGATAGAGCTCTTAAGGATAGTGGAGTCAGGGGGTATGGGGAGAAGGCAGGAACGGGGTACCGATTGAGAATGATCAGCCATGATCACATTGAATGGCGGTGCTGGCTCGAAGGGCCGAATGGCCTCCTCCAGCACCTATTGTCTATTGAATGTCCACTCTGAATGTTGCCTTTCCTGCGACCATTCCTTCCAACCACCATTGCTGCAGCTATGGCCAATGTGCCTGCAATGTTTGTTCCTTACCATGACCCGTGTGGTGATGTGAGCAGCAGATTAATATTTCTGAGGCTTGTGGCGCGCCATGACTATTTTGGGTTTTATGACTTTGGCTTTCAGAAGCTGTGACACCAATTGGTTTTCATGGACTTCTCACTGAGAGTACCTGCAATGAAGAGGACACAAGGAACTGCAGATGCTGTTTCGCAAAACAAAGATACAAAGCGCTGGAGTAACTCAGTGGCTCAGGCAGCATCTCTAAAGTAATAGACAGGCGACCTTTCTGTTTCGGGGTTCTCCACCCGAAACATCGCCTCTCCATGTTCTCCAGAGATGCTGCCTGACCTGCCGAGATACTTGCACTGAAGAGGAATTTAAGGCAATGGAAGATATTTTATTGAAGGCTCTTAGAGTGAATCGTCGCTGAGAATACTTATTTCTTAACTCAATACTGAGAACACAGCCTGAATAATCTCAAAAGAACATGCTAGCTTTCTATTCCCATTGATGATTCAGAAGAGTTTACTTCACCTGGGGCGAAGTTATACCAGGTGCTGCCTGAATGTTTGCAAAGCCAAGGGTAATAATCCTGATTTTAGTGTGTGTGATTCAGAGGGCAGGTGTTTACTGTATAATGTCTTTTAATTCTCATTGATTTGATCGGTTCTTAGTTGAAGCATTTTCTCAATTCCTTTTTTATTTTGTTCCAAAATGTATTCTTGAGGAGGAATATAATATTATCTATATGTATAATGATTTGTATCAACCCAGGGTAGGATAGCGAGTTCTTACATCAAAACCAAGCCAAACATTTGCAATGTTTGTCTAGGGTATTGAAAACTTTACAATACTTTCCTTTATGGAACAGGAGCAGTTTTTATAAAAAACAATATGTAAAAAAGACTTCTAAAATGCAAATTTTTACAACAGACATGAACTTTTTAAACTGAAGGTCTTTTGGACATCTCCAAATCAAGATAAAAGTAAGAATGGGGATAAATCGTAAAGAAATAGAGATGTATTATGATATGGGTGAAATTGGAGATGAAAGTTATACTGGTGAGATTTACTGGCACCAGAGCCTGACTTGCTGTCAAAGAAGCATCCATTCTGTTCCTGGGCAATCATCTGTCAACATTTGGGGGAGCACAGTGGCGCAGCAGCAGAGTTGCTGCCTTACAGTGCATGAGGCTGGGATTCAATTCTGACTACAGGTGCTGTCTGTATGGAGTTTGTACGCTCTTCCTGTGACCGTGTGGGTTTTCTCTGGGTGTTCCGGTTTCCACCCACATTCCAAAGACGACATACCCGCAGAGACACACCAGCATTTAGTGTCTACTAGAATAGGGTGGACCCGTTGGGTCCAAACCTCTCCTGCATTGGTCTAGCACCCTCCCTTTCCCCACTCCCCCCTCCCCCCCTTCCCCTCCCCCCCCCCACTCACCCACTCCATCCTCCCTCAACCCCCCCCCTTCTGCCCCCCTCCCCGCTCACCCCCTCACCAACTCACCCACTCCACCCCCCCTCAACCCCCCTTAAAACTCCACCGGGGCCGGGTCGGGCAAGGGGGGGAGAGGGAAGGGGAGAGGGAGTTACTCAGCCCAGCCCCAGGTGGCCATCGTGGTGGCCAGCAGCAGAAGAGCGGACGCAAGGTTCTGCCGCATGTTCATCCTGCCAGCGGCCATCTTGTTTGAGCTTCTCTCTGCCGCCGCACTGCACCATGGGAGGAAGGTCAAGCCCGAGTCCCCCAACTGCGCACGCGCAGATCCGGTGGCCATTTTCTTTGACCTTCTCCCATTGTGACGTCAAACACGGAAGTATTACTGCGCAGGCACGGCTGACGGCCACGGCAAGTGGAAAAGGGATTTATTAAAGTTTAAAATGTGAATAACGTTTAAAATATAACAACAATTTGAACGAAACATGCTGCTTGCACACCACAGGACAATGGTGAGTAAGGTGGGCCTAAAATTGTTACGCTGTGTTTTGGGAACAAACAAATATATATATACAAACAAACATACATACAAGATGAGAGTTTCAGTAATATATAGATCTTCTGTAGAAACCAGCATCTGCTGTTCCCTCCTACACAGGTCTGTAGGTTAATTGGCTTCTGTAACTGGTCCCTAATGTGTAGGATAGAACTAATGTATGGGTGGACTTGGTGGGCTGAAGGGCCAATTTCCATGCTTGATCTCTAAACTAAGCTAAATTAAACTAAATTAGTGAGGGGCAACTGCTTCTGTGTCATTGAGGAGGATTGAAGAGCTGCCTCTTGTGTGTCAGAGAGATCCATGGCCAGCTTGTGTTGTAGGGATGGGAGTTCATCTGTTGTCAAGGTTACTGCTCATCTCAGCTCTCCTACCTCGCCCTGCTTCAGCTGCTCTGCAGGCCCAGTTAATATTCTGGCCAATTATACAATAAATATGTGGCCGATGGATAGCTAAGTATAGCCAGTACTTTCTTCTCTTTCCCTGCAGAGTGGGAACACAATGAGGGAACAACTTTAAAATGTCACTTCACTGCAGCATCTCCTCACATTGAAAGAGCATTGATGGAGCCACGTGATTGTGCTGACACTGGGTCCCTGCTGTTCCTTTCTCCCTCCATTCATCTCAGCTGTGATTCAAAGTGCTACTTTCACAAGGTTTGTAATTACAGGACGTGTAAAGCTGAGATAGTTCTTGCAAGTGTTGATGGGGAGCTGATTTGCACTGCTTGCAGCTGAATCTGTGCTCTGCTGGAGTCTGGATTTACAGGGCAAACAACAAAAGTGTAGGTCGGATAGGAAATGAGCATAGACCAGCAGTGAATACAGGACAGGCCAACAGGAGGAGTGTAGGAAGGAACTGCAGAAGCTAGTTTAAACCGAAGATGGACACAAAAAGCTGGAGTAACTCAGCGGGTCAGACAGCATCTCTGGAGAAAAGGAATAGGTGACGTTTTGGGTCGAGACCCTTCCCCAGACTTAAGACTTCTCGACCCAAAACGTGGGCAGCACGGTGGTGCAGTGATAGAGTTGCTGCCTAGAGTTGTCAGAGATGTAGGTGGATGCTCCATTGGTGTCCTGGATCACCAACTACCTGACTGGACAACCACAATGTCAGGCTACAGAACTGTGTCTCAGACATGGTGGTGAGCAACACAGGGAGCCCCACAGGGGACGGTCCTCTCTCCCTTCCTGTTCATCATCTACACCTCGGACTTCAGATCTAACCCCGCCTCCTGCCACCTGCAGAAGTTTCCGGATGACTCTGCAATTGTGGGCTGCATCAGTGAGGGGAGGGAAGCTGAATACAGAGGTGTAGTCAATGCCTTTGTTGAGCGGTGTGGGCTGAATCACCTACAGCCCAACACTGACTAGACTAAGGAGTTGGTGGTGGACTTTAGGAGGAGAGGAACACCCCTGTCCTGTGTCTCCATCAATGGATGTGTAGTTTACCAGGGAGTACAAATACCTGGGAGTGTACCTGGACAGTAAACTGGACTGGTCCAGGATCGCTGAGGCCCTGTACAAGAAGGGACAGAGCCGGCTGTACTTTTTGAGAAGGCTCCGTTCCTTCAACGTCTGCAATGAGATGCTGCAGATGTTGTACCAATCGGTGGTAGCCAGTGCCATCTGCTTCACTGCCATGTGCTGGGGCAGCAGGGCGAAGACTGCGGATGCCAATAGAATTAACAAACTAAGCAGGAAGGCTGGCTCCATCCTGGGGGCGGAGTTGGATTCATGGGAGGTGATCTTGTAGGGGAGGATGCTCCTCAAACTGCGGAGCATCCTGGGTAATACGGCTCACCCATTCCATGACTCACTGGTCAACCTGAGGAGCACCTTCAGCAACAGACTGGTTCCACCAAGATGCAGGACAGAACGCCACAGGAGATCCTTCTTCCCTGTGGCTATCAAACTGTACAACTCCTTCCCCTTCAGTCGTGGGCCAGACTGAGACTGACCCCTTTCCACTCCTCACTTTATTTTCATGTTTCATGTATTTTGTGCTTTTTATGACTGTTGGCATATTAATTTCCCTCCTATCATTACGTATCGTATCATTACAGCGCCAGTGACCCAGTTTTGATCCTGTCTACGGGTGCTTGTCTGTACGGAGTTTGTACGTTGTTCCCGCGGACGGCATGGGTTTTCCCCGGGAGTTTTGGTTTCCTCCCATACTTCAGACATACAGGTTTGTAGGTGAATTGGTTTGGGAAAATTGTAAATTGTTCCTAGTGTGCGTAGTATATTGTTACTGTGCTGGGGTCGCTGATCGGCACGGACTCAGTGGGCCGAAGGGCCTGTTTCCGTGCTGTATCTCTAAACTAAACTAAACAAAGGAAAAATGTCTACTGTGTGACCGCTAGTAGAAGAGACCGCTAGCTAACATATTCTTCACTTTTAATCATGGGTTAAGTCAAGAAATTCTTGTTAACCCGAGGAAACCCGAAATGTCACCTGTTCCTTTTCTCCAGAGATGCTCTCTGAGCTGCTGAGTTATTCCAACTTTGTGTCTACCAGCAGGAGGGGTTCCATGACATACAGATTAAACACCAGCACTCTTGGGTGGTGACTCTTGAGTTACCTTGGCAACTCCCTCCAATGTATTCTCCATTTTCCACATCTAGTTGACTGGTTATGGTTTAGTTCAGTTTATTGTCATGTGTACTGAGGGGGTACAGTCAAAAGCTTTTGTTGCGTGCTAATCAGTCAGTGGAAAGACAATACATGATTACAATTGAGCCAACCACAGTGTACAGATACATGATAAAGGGAATAAAGGGGAAATGATGATTCATATCTATAACTGCAATTCTGCAATTGCAGTCGATCCTCTTCCTTGCCAACCTCCTCGAGACTTCTCTTCTTTTTTACCCCTTTCATCTTGCATGAACCCTTCTTCAATCGTGCACACTCTCCATTCTCCTCGCCCCTAACCTTGCCTGCCACTCTGCCAGCCTTTGTCCCCGGTAGAAACTGATACCATCACTAACCCAAAGTGCTAGAGGAACTCAGTGGATCAGGCAGCATCTGTGGAGGGAATAGACAGACGATGTTTCGAGTCGGGATCCTTCTTCAGACTCCAGCATTTGCAGTTTCTTGTGTCTTCATCATTAACCAGCCGTTTCACTTGACCTGGCACAACCTCTGCTTTCCCCCCAGTCATGCAAAACCACTGTCCTGCCTTTAATCAAGTTTTTAGGTCATCTCTCCATTTCTTCTCCACAACCGAGAAACCGACTGCATGTTAGGTATCACAAAATGCTGGAGTAACTCAGCAGGTCAGCCAGCATCTAGGAGAGAAGGAATGGGCGACGTTTCGGGTTGAGACCCTTCTAAGAATTACCCTTCTGAGTTACTCCAGCATTTTGTGATACCTTCGATTTGTACCAGCATCTGCAGTTATTTTCCTACACGACTGCATGTTGGGTGATCGCTCTATGAGGCCCTTGCCTTCAGTCTGCAGAGGGGACCCTGAGCTTCTGGTTGTCTGCTAACTTAATTCATTGCCGACCTTCTTAAAATGTTACAACGGAGCGCAATGCAAGCTTGTGGAACATCTCATTAACCACCAGGCCACGTTGCAGCTTTCCAGGTTCAATATTTAATTCTCCAACTTTAGATAACTCATTGTTTTCTTCTTTCTGTATTTGAACCGGTAGGAACTTGCATGCTGTCACTTTCTTACTGTTTTTCATATAGACTGACTAGGGCTGACCAGCTGGACATGTTCCGCTACCGTGCCCATAAGCAGAACATTTCTTAGAGAAAAGATCTTGTTCCGATCTTCCGTGACACATGAAGTCATCTGGTATCACCCTATCGGAGACATTATTTTTGTTCGACCCCTCCCCCCCTCCACATTATTGACACAAAATGCCGGGGCGACTCAGCGGGACAGGCAGCATCTCTGGAGAGAAGGAATGGGTGACGTTTCGGGTCGAGACCCTTCTCCACTCCATATTCACTGCCATCTAAAAGTAACTTGCTTTGTCCATTTCTCAGTTTTGAAAAATGATCTCAGACCCAAAACTGTAATAGGTTCTCTTTTAACAGATGCTGCCTGACATGTTGTTTTGTGCATTTTCTGTTTTTATTTCAGATTTCCAGTTTTTGTTTTGATTTTTAATTCCATTCATTTCCTGGTAAGACCAAAAATCATCTCACCCAGAGTCATTTGTTTTACATTCAAAACGCATTAGAAAAGTAAATTGGTGTCACTGATTATTACCTGATAACAGGCATTCCCATTTCACTCCTTGAAAGCAACTCACTCCTTGTGAAGAAATAAAAGTCATTTGAACACCTTGCCTCCCCATTGCTTGACAGCAAGTGGATTTTTGGTAAAACCTTTTTCAATCCATTCTTTGCATTAGGCTGAAAATTATTCCACTCCTGGAATGCCAGAAAATTGAATTATTCCAATATGGTGCTATTTTTTAAATCTGTCAATTCCCTTTAAGTCTAGCATATAATTTTTAAAGGGCTGAAGATTAATACGTTTCCATAGTCCTTCTTCCCATTAAATATCATAACAGCGTTTAAAAGACACTTGGAGAGATACATGGATAGGAAAGGTTTAGCGGGATTTGGGCAAAACGTGGGCAAATGGGACTTGCTTAAATGGGGTACTTTGGTCAAAGTTGATGAACATTAACCACATCTATCCATATACTAAAACTCTCGTTTGTTTGTTTGTTTGTTCCTGAACTACAGCCAAAACGGTAGACGATAGCGTGACAATTTTAGGCCCACCTTACTTGCCGTCATCCCTTTGATGCTAATGGAAGAATTTTAATTGAAATCGGTGTTATATTTTTTAAGTTATTCACATTTTAAAGTTTAAATCTATCTCCTAGGGAGGGAGGGAGGGAGGGAGGAGGGGGGAGAGGGGAGAGGGGAAGGGGGGGGGGGAGGAGAGGGTGTTGCCCCAATGCAGGAGAGGTTTGGGGCCAACAGGTCCACTTGGTTTAGTATCATCTAAATTATCCTGAGTGAAAAGATGCCTCTGGTTCCGTTTTGGGTTCAGTCTTTGGTTGTTTACTCTTTATAGTGAAGTAAACTTTGAGCTCTCCTTCGGGGTAACTAGCACTTTTAAGCTGAATGGTTGGCACATTTAATAAATATCATACTACTTCTGCATCTCTTGATGTACATTAATCCATAAATTCATAAATTCCAGGAGCAGAGTTAGGCCATTCGGCCCAACAAGTCTACCCTGCCATTCAATCGTGGCTGATCTATCTTTCCCTCTCAACCCCATTCTCCTGCCTTTTCCCCATAACCCCAGATACCTCTAATTAATCTAAAGACAAGGAAAATTAACAAAATTGCTTGAGAAATGGTTTCTAATCCCTGTTCAACAGATTTATTCCTCTTTTGAAACTGTTCACCCATCACCCATTCAGCAGTCTAAATTGATTTTGAGTGTGGGCTATTGGATTGCTTGAATGCTGATGCTGCACTTGATTCACTTAATTAGAAACAGTGATGGTATCAGCAGATCAGATGCAGTATGCTGTCAGTACACCAGTGATGCACAGCTAATTGCTTCAATGAATCACGGAGGAAAAAAAGGCTCAATACCCGTTACAGATAAAAACTGGAACTGGTTGAAACTGGTTTGCGATTCTAGTAACAAAGTTCAGTTCAGTTTATTTTATTGTCACGCGTACCGAGGTACAGTGAAAAGCTTTTGTTGCCTGCTAACCATTCGGTGGAAAGACGGTACACGATTTCAATCGAGCCATTCGCAGTGTACAGATACATGATAAGGGAATAACGGCTAGGAACGTTTAAGAACATTACGATGTTGGGGCACAAGGAACTGCAGATGGTGGAATCTTCAGTAAAGCACAAAGTGCTGGAGTAACCCAACGGGTCAGGCAGCGTCTGTGGAGGAAATGGATAGGTGACGTTCCGGGTCGGGACCCTTCTATATGTTGGCACAAAAGATCTGTTAACAATGCAGGGCCAAGAAAGCTGAAGATGCAAGAGCAAGTTGGATTTGTGTGTCTAATCCCCAATAGTTATATTCTAGTGCTTGGGACTCACTGCAGAATACTACAAGCCTTGTGTATAAAACTTTGTACAACAGATTCATATCTGGAAGTTCCTGCCAGTGTGAAGAATATAAATGAACAGAGAAGTCAGATTATCATCTGAACTGATGGTAAGAGGGAGAGGATTGGTCAGGAGGATCGGTGGTGGGAGATGCATCAGTAAATCTCTGTGATTTTAGAGTTGGGGGGGAGAGGGGGGTAGGGGGAGAGAGAGAGAGAGAGGGGGGGAGAGAGAGAGAGAGGGGGGAGAGAGAGAGAGGGGGGAGAGAGAGAGAACGAGAGAGAGAACGAGAGAGAGAACGAGAGAGAGAACGAGAGAGAGAGAACGAGAGAGAGAGAGAGAGAGAGAGAGAGAGAGAGAGAGAGAGAGAGAGAGAGAGAGAGAATGAGAGAGAGAGAGAGAGAGAGAACGAGAGAGAGAGAGAGAACGAGAGAGAGAACGAGAGAGAGAACGAGAGAGAGAACGAGAGAGAGAACGAGAGAGAGAATGAGAGAGAGAGAGAATGAGAGAGAGAGAGAGAATGAGAGAGAGAGAGAGAGAACAAAATAGGACCAGGAGTAGGCCCCTCATGTCTGCCCCACCATTTAATATGATCATGGTATATCCATGCTGGACTCAACAAGTTCTTCAATGCCAATTTCCCTACAAGAAGGGCAAGAAGGACAACTATCCATGCTCTCCAGTGATGCTGCCTGACCCGTTCAATTACTCCAGCACTTTGTGCCTATTTTTGTAAACCACCATCTGCAGTTTGCTGTTTCTACCCTCTATTCCTTGATCTTTCAAATATTTATCTATCTCCAATTTGGGTTTCTCTAATTATCTTGCCTTCACTACTCTCACGGGCAAAACACTCTCGAGATTCACTGCGCTCTGAGAGTAGATGTTTCTGCGCTCCTCAGTTTTAAATATCCATCCCCTCAACTCGTAACTATGTCTCCTCGTACGTGACTCTGTCATCACTGAACGTCTACACTATCAAGCACACGTAGGACCTTATACATTTAAATAAGATCCCTCATTCTTCTAAACTCCAAACTATTTAATCTTTCTTGATAGGACAACCCCGCAGCTTGACCTACTAAATTACTCCAGCACTTTGTGTTTTGCTCAAGATTCCTGTACCTGCAGTTCCTTGTGTCGCCACAGTGAATCTACTTTGCACTGCAGGAAGGGTGCATATAATATACCTTTAAACTTGAGCATATTTCTCTCTGTGTCCATTTAATTGTTCATATTGCAATCCTGTTGAAGAATGTAATGTGGATTGCTTTGAAGAGGAGACATGTGTTTAGTTTAGTTTAGTTTAGCTTAGTTTATTGTCACATAAACCGAGGTACAGTGAAAAGCTTTTAGTTGCGTAATTTCCAGTCAGCAGAAAGGCCATACATCACTACAATCGATCTGTGTACAGTGTACAGATAAAGGGAATAACATTGTGCAAGATCTGAATGCGACTTCAGTCTGTGAGCTAAAAGTCTCCAGGTTTAATTTGTTTATATGAGTTGCCATGCAAATAAACCATTACCTCCTTACACAGTATATTTTCTAAAGAGCAGTATATTAAATATTGAGGTAAATGCGTTAAAATGACAATCATCTGAATTGGTCTTGGAGAAGAAGATGGCTCAGACTTGTGGGAGACTGATTCTACAAAGAAGGAATTTACAGTTTTGTTACATTTAGCATTACGCAGGAAATTTTAAGCACAAGATAAAATTAAGATCAGCCTTCAACCATCAGCCATGGGTCTATTGAATGGATGAACAGATTTAAGAGGCTATATCATCTACCTCTTCCCACATGTTCCAAAGAGGGTCGGGTCCAAGTGTATACCTGAGATATTCAGCTCGCTTTGCGGAACACCTTTGCTCATCCCGCCTGAACCAACCTGATCTCGCGATTGCTGGACACTTTAATTCTCCTTCCCATTCCTACACAGACCTTTTTGATTTATTCACAAAATGCTGGAGTAACTCAGCAGGTCAGGCAGCATCTCGGGAGAGAAGGAATGGGTGACGTTTCGGGTCGAGACCCTTCTTCAGACTGATGTCAGGGGGGCGGGACAAAGGAAGGATATAGGTGGAGACAGGAAGATAGAGGGAGATCTGGGAAGGAGGAGGGGAAGGGAGGGACAGAGGAGCTATCTAAAGTTGGAGAAGTCGACGTTCATACCACCGGGCTGCAAACTGCCCAGGCGAAATATGAGGTGCTGCTCCTCAAACTTCCGGCGGGCCTCACTATGGCACTGGAGGAGGCCCTCACTAGAAAAATGACGTGGAGCTCTTCTTCCGCCGCCTCCGCCTCCGAGCCTTTTACCATGGTAAGGAGTCCCGACCCCCCACTGATGACCCCTTCTCCCGTCTCCAATGGACCCCCTCCTCTTGGACCCTCCCGTGTGGCCAACTACCCTCACTAGAAAAATTTCTCTCCTACACAGACCTTTCTGTCCTCAGACTCCTCCATTGTCAGAGTGAGGCTAAACGCAAATTGGAGGAACAGCATCTCATATTTCACTTGGGCAGCTTACTGCCCAGTGGAATGAATATTGATTT
Source organism: Rhinoraja longicauda (assembly GCF_053455715.1). Classification (NCBI taxonomy): domain Eukaryota; kingdom Metazoa; phylum Chordata; class Chondrichthyes; order Rajiformes; family Arhynchobatidae; genus Rhinoraja; species Rhinoraja longicauda. Next base: position 12,799,509 of record NC_135979.1, read on the forward strand.
CTATCACTTCAGGTAGCTCGGCATTCCCTCTCTCTCTATCCCTCCCCCACCCTAGTCGCACCAGCTTCTCATTTTCACCCTACAAACAGCCTGTTTCCTTTAACATCGTTACTTTTTTTGCATATCTTTCATTCATTGTTCTTTATCTCTCCACATCACCGTCTATATCTCTCGTTTCCCTTATCCATAACCAGTCTGATGAAAGGTCTCAACCCGAAACGTCACCCATTCCTTCACTCCAGAGATGTTGCCAGTCGCGCTGAGTTACTCCAGCTTTTTGTGTCTATCTTTGGTTTAAATCAACATCTGCAGTTCCTTCTTATATATTTATGAAGGATAAGTTTAAAGAAAATCAATGACTCTATTTATTTCTGTCCCTTTCCAATGAAAACATCAGCATTGGAAGAGTCATGATTTGTGACCAAAGTATTATCATGAAGAGAGATAAGTTACCCAGAAGAAAGATCTAGAATATTCTGTTGGTTTAGTCCAGGGTAAAAATCTATCTGACACTATGATATGATTTCATTTAAAACTTGATGAATTATTATGGTTGCCAATGAATCTATCTGTTTCTTATATTAAAAAATAAAACCTTTGGTTCGTCAAAAGAAATAGAATAGAATGGAATTATCTTGGATCAAGGATTTTCAAATGACAAATTGTTTCTGAACACCAGAATGATTCTGGTGCTTCAATGTACCTTTCAATAACCTCCTTATTGTTGAAGTGTTGAATCTTCATAGAGCAGAACATTTATACTTTCATAGTGTCAGAGAGGGAGATTGGTTCCAAGAATTGGGAAAGGTGGGTGTATACTGAGAGTTTAAAAGTACCAAAGCAATGAACAAAAAGCACATCAATGTTATATCCTTCTAATATCATTACATAGATGATTAAATAAAAGGATATTATCTCAGAACTATTTCAATGGGGATGTTGTCACAAAAAGAATGATCGTCTTTGTTAGAAGTCCAGATAAAGTATTCCTTGTTTAAAATATTTTGTAAAATAATATTTTGATTTTATTGTATGGAATTTTAATACTCTGAGTTCAATTAATTAAAGGAAAAAGACTTGCTTCATGATAATAATAAACGTTTTTTACAAAGTCTCACTTTATTCATAAATACATATTATTCATTGTTAGAATGACTTCACATATACTGTACATGCGCGCACACATGCACACACACACACACACACACACCATGGAAGACTCCTCGAGTTCCTTTATAATCAGGAGATCACCAACTAGTAATTGAAAATAATTAAATTCAGCGATGTGCAATACTTGCTGTGGTGCAGAGGGAAAAGCAACCCAATGAAGAGTTGTTTTTATTCATTTTATTTGTGCCTAAACAAATTAAATTTGAAAATTAATTACATTATGCAAGTCTTAAAAATTACAGGTAAGTTTGATAGAAGAATATGATTGGAATAGGAAGAAACAGCATGAATTATTGAGTCATAGAGTGATACAGTGTGGAAACAGGCCCTTCGGCCCAACTTGCCCACACCGGCCAACAATGTCCCAGCTACACTAGTCCCACTTGCCTGCGCTTGGTCCATATCCCTCCAAACCTCTTCTATCCATGTACCTGTCTAACTGTTTCTTAAATGATGGGATAGTCCCAGCCTCAACTACCTCCTCTGACAGCTTGTTCCATACACCCACCACCCTCTGTGTGAAAAAGTTACCCCTCGGATTCCTATTAAATCTTTTTCCCTTCACCTTGAACCTATGTCCTCTGGTCCTCGATTCCCCTTCTCTGGGCAAAGGATTCTGTGCGTCTATCCGATCTATTCCTCTCATGATTTTGTACACTTCTATAAGATCACCCCTCATCCTCCAGCGCTCCATGGAATAGAGACTCAGCCTACTCAACCTCTCCCTAGAGCTCACACCCTCTAGTCCTGGCAACATCCTCCTAAATCTATTGCGAAATAGATAATTTTGGCCGAGAAATTCATCCTCAATAATTGACACTAAGTTCACCAAGTATTCATTGGAATGACCTTGGGAGGCAGAGTATTTGCCTACATAACTCATTTAATGTTACTGCTTAGGGTGAGTTTCCAGACAAGTTTTATGGTTGAAACGTATGTGTAGAGACTGCACAAAAATGGAAAGTAAATGTGATAAAAAGAAAAGTGCTGGAAAAGAGCTGGTTAAAAGCATCTGTGGAATAGTGTATCATTAGAATCAAGGTTTCCAATAGCTTGCTTTTGATCAACTGGTATTTGGCTTTATCAAACAAGAAACTTAATTTTGAAGCCACATCAAAGTCAGGGTTATAGAAAGTTGTAGAATTATGATAGGCTAATTGGGAAACGTTGGGCTGATCTTTTGCTGAAGTATCAACCCTCAAGGACATGGAGTATTTTGCTTTAATCTCGGCTCAAAATCTGGCCTATTACAACTTCAGCTTGTTATTTGTTAAATCAAGAGCCGAGGCATTAAACTGCCAGATCTTGAGGGGGTGCTGCACTAATAAGGCCATCTGATTTCCAGTTATCAAGGGAGGTAAGAGACAGATGGCAGGAGCATTGTACAGCATCCATCTGATCACTGCTAATCTGGTCGGGAGAAGTGGACTCATTCCAATGGTGCAGTTTGGAGCGCAGAAATGCTGGCAGATCTTGGCATCATACTTGGCATGAAGAGGCAGTTCTATGACGCAACAATGCAGTGCAAATAATGGCAGGCGGACATATTAAGAACTCTAAACAATTTATTTTTTTACCCCCAAAAATAACCCAGGTTCAATCCTGACTACGGGTCCTGTCTGTACAGCGTTTGCACATTCTCCCTGTGACCTCATGGGTTTGCTCCAGGTGCTTCTACTTCCTCCCACACTGCAGGTTTGGAGGTTAATTGGCTTCTGTAAACAGTCCCTAGCGTGTAGAATGGAACTAGTGTATGGGCTGATTATTGAACGGATATACTCGGTGGATTTGGTAGCATCACAGGATGGAATTGGGAAAGAACTTTTTGGGCCTGGGCCCTCTTTCAGTCATGGAGTAGAGGGGAGATAGCTGGCAGAAAGAGGTAAGGGGAAGAGGTTGGCTAACAGTTAGCAACTGATAGGTGGATTGAGGTACGGAGTGGGTTAGCTGGTGGCCGAGTCAGATGGGGGAGAGAAGGGTGGACATTGTTAACAAGGCTGGAGGTGATGAGTGGAAAAGGCAAAAGGGTGCAAATGGTGGAATTTAATAAGAAACAAAGCAGGGAGTGGACTGTAGAATCAGATGGAGAGATAGTGAGCAGAATGGAGGGAAAGGAAAATGGGGGACCTGGGATGGGGAGGTGTGGATGACAGGTGGATGGAGAGGGGAGAAGGAACCCCCTCCAAGTGATGGAGGCAGGGGGTGGAAATAAAGGTGTGCACAGTGGGGGGGGGGGGGGGGGGGGGGGGGGGAGAGGTGGATTCTTGGCCAACAAGATGGCAGGGAGGGATTCATATCAATTGTACGGCTTTACTTTCTGTTTTTTTTTCAATTCAGGATGGCATCAATCAAAATATAAAAATCAAACTGATCACAATGCCCGATAAAAATCAAATTTTTTACACTTATCCATTATTGTAAATCAATTGAAATAGATTTATGTTGGGGTTTGGAATGACAATGTTAACTTAACAGGGAATATTTAATGTATTAGTTGAAATGATAGGTGCTTGTTTATACTTGTGCAGTACAATATTCCATCATTAAGCTACATTGTCCCTGTAAGTATGCAGTGGTTGGGTCTGGAGCATGGCAGGCTCCACCAATAGCATTCTCCTCGCAGACTGGCTATCTTCAAATCTTACTTACTGTATGTACCCCGTAATCCTTAGATCTTTGAAAGTACTTTTTTTTGTTTCTAAGCTGTGCCAGTTTCACTTTGTTTGGGAATTGATAGTTACCTTGGAATGAAAGAAATGTAGGAAAATAACTGCAGATGCTGGTACAAATCGAAGGTGTCACAAAATGCTGGAGTAACTCAGCGGGTCAGGCAGCATCTCAGGAGAGAAAGAATGGGTCTCGACCCGAAACGTCACCCATTCCTTCTCTCCTGAGATGCTGTCTGACCCGCTGAGTTACTCCAGCATTTTGTGAAACCTTCGAGAATGAAAGAAAGATATGTTCATATACACTGCAAATGTAAGACTCGTGTCATGTTTCTTTGGCAGCCTTGGCTGCGTTGTGCCTCTCCGAGGAATCATAAGACCACAGGACGCGAGGCCAGCGACAATCTTGCCTGAAGCTTTCCTCAGCATCATCGATGCCAGTTCCCCATAGCCCTCAATTCCCCAATCTTTCAAAAGGTTAACGACTTCCTCTGTAAATGCCTCCGGCGATCTAGCCCACACAATCCCTTGGTTGAAGAGTTCGAGAGGTCCACCATCTTTATGAGTCCCTGCACATCTCAATTTTCAGTGCGTGTCCCCATGTCATACATCTATATCCCCTTATTCAAGATTTTCTCACAATGGGAACTGGCGACATTCACCTCTCACATCCCCAGAATATTTTACTTGTTTTGATAAGATCGCCCCTCAGTTTTCAAATTCCAAAGGACATAATTCTAATACAGATTCAGCTGAATGCTGATAGAATGGAGATTGTTGTCTTTTCCATTTGTGACTCAAATGTTCGTTAACGGTATCCTAAATCCTTATATGCATGGAAATATCTCTCCCGCATTTAGTTGCAAAGACCACAGTGGTTGTAGTCAACACAGATCAAATCACGCCATGAATCTGTACTTCAATAAATCTTAGAAGTGTCCTGCTTTATGTAAACCTCCATTTGTCACACTCCCACTGCTGAGTAATACAAGTGTGATTCATTATTTTAATTCTTAATCTGTGCCTTCATTTTTTAAATGGAATTGTTGTGCAGGGAGGGCCCAGGGTATTCAGCATAACTCACTGAATCATAGTTGTTGCCTTCCTTGTCAGTCTGTTGTGGGGAAATATTAATGGCCACGTCGAGGAGTGACAGATTAACTGAACGAAAGAGCAATTTATTCAGAAATTTATACTTAAAAGCCAGAACTTTTCTTAAATCATTCATGGCATAGCTTATACGCCAAGGACCTCACTGGCGTCTGACTTTGTCGTTCAATCCTCCCACTTCCAATGCGGTTTCATTGTTTCAGCTGCCAGTCAGCATGTTGTGGAAGAGCTCAGGGAATTAGACTGGGAAAATCAAATGCCCCATTGCTCTCTTAAACATAAACCGTTTGAGTGCTGTGATGATGTGTGCCCACGATGGACTCTCGTTGTGAAGGTGAACAGGTCTGAACACGGAGAGCAAGTCCTGGAGTGATCCAGATCTTCAGTCACGCTCCATGTCAACACCCCTGCTGTGTACCCCTGGCTTTACTGCTTTCTTCCAGGATGAGTGGGAGGCGTTTTGGAAACAATCTATTTATTAGTAACATTTACTTTTTCTTTTCTGATTTCACTCATTTCCTTGCAGCATTCACAGTGGATTCTTCCTCAAAGAAATCCATTTTGACAGCCTGTAACTCAGGGGGTTGCAATACAATTAAACAAATCTGCAGGATGGAGACAATAGTGTCAAGGTCCCATGAGATGTGACATCTGATACAGATCCCCATACACCGACACTATCCTTCATACGCTCGGGGCAATTTACATTGATCTCAAGCCAATTTACCTACAAACCTGTACATCTTTGGAGTGTGGGAGGAAACCGAAGATCTCGGAGAAAGCCCATGCAGGTCATGGGGAGAACGTACAAACCCTGTACAGACAAACACCCATAGTCGGGATCGAACCCGAGTCTCTGGCGCTGGAAAGCAGCAACTCTACCGCTGCGCCACCGGGCCGCCACAACATTATTGGAAAAGAAAATGGAATCCCAAGTTTACTAATCTCAACCACACACGAAGTTCTGACACTTACAAAGCATCAGTCAGGCCATGGAGTAAAGAATGACTTTACATGTCAATTGAAGGTCTTCAGGTTTCCAATGTCTGGTATTTTATCCTGATGTCTTCACCAGGCAGAAACAACATCTACCTAAAACCTTTTCCTGCCTCCAGTCCCCACCCCCTCCCCCCTACTTTCAGTCTGAAGAAGGGTTCCAACCCGAAACGTCACCCATCCTTTCTCTCCAGAGGTGCTGTCTGACCCGTTGAGTTACTCCGGCACTTTGTGTCTATCTACCTAAACACTCACTGGGTATGTCTGCAGTGCAGATGGCAGTAAAATTCAACCTAGACATACTTACAATTTTAACTTTATTGTAATATTGTATTACAATATTAAAGAAAAATAAATTGTACCTTCGACAAATACTTACAAAGGAAATGCTTGGCAAAAGCTATGCAGGTATCAGGGGGGGGGCAATGAGATGAATTATGTACTCATTATAGATATCTAGTCCATCAGAATAAAGTCGTTCTGTGGTGTAGATCTCTTGGTTTAATTATATTATGTCAGACGTTTCCAAATGAGGTGTAAGCTTAATGGTCCTGACCCTGTCACCTCCACTGAGATTGGTACAGATTATTGACCTCGAAAATGAGAAAGATGTTGATTCAAGATCATTCGCTAATACACCCACAAAGTTAAACTGGCTGCGCATGGTATTGCTTCCAACAATTACCAAGTGCACCCATGCCTGTGTATATCTCTGGTGCTAATGTCACAGGAGGTACAATCCATCTACAAAGCATTTTTCCTGTGGCATTTCCACTAAACATGGAACTCTTGACATTAAGAAGCTTACTAAGGGATATAGGTCAAACGCTAGTATGTGGCAATCCATCATTTGCTTCTTCCAGCCAGAAGAGGACTGGGGCCTGTGCACATTCACTCACAGACAGTTAATCGTTATTGTCATGGGAGAGAGGCTGCCAGCAGAAATTTAGTTTTCACATTAAAAAGTTTTCATTGAGTTTAAAAAATCCTGATAGGATGCAGTGCAGCACCTGGGAACATTGAGAAGTGGCTTCCCAACCAGCTGGACTTACTGCATCCCCAGATGGAAGCCCCTGTACCAGTTATTGATGGTGTGCCTTCATGAATTGTGTGGGAATGACCTGCAGATGCTTGTTTAATCTGAAGATAGACACAAAATGCTGGAGTAATTCAGCAGGCCAGGCAGCCTCTCAGGAGAGAAGGAGTGGGTGACGTTTCGGGTCGAGACCCTTCTTCAGACTGAAGGAGGGTCTCGACCCGAACCGTCACCCATTCCTCCTCTCCAGAGATGCTGCCTGTCCCGCTGAGTTACTCCAGCTTTTGTGTCTATCTTTGCCTTCAGGAATTTACAGGCCATTTTCACTCCATCAACATCCGACCCCCTGCACCCACCAACAGCACATCGGGCAGCTCATGCCGATTCTCAGAGTGGTTGCTCTCAAACGTTTGCATTGTGACAGTCTTCCACTTTTTACCCTCACATGATATGGGAAAGGTCAGCTGCCATTAAAGGAAGGCTCACGATTCCTCTGGGAACCCTGAGTTGCTGAGCAACCTTCTGTTGGACCTACCAGCCTGTGGCAATCCCTGGAGCTGTGTGGTAGCCACGTTTTGTGCTTCCGCAGTGACCTGTACCCGAGGGTCTTCAGTTCCTTGTGGTGCCATCCACCATTCTTCTTCAAAGAAAGATTGTAATGAATCTGATGCCCTGTTTTGTTCCTTCCTCAGCTTCTTCTCTGTGCAGCGTAGAACTCTTCAGAGGTCGCTCACCCAGAAAGAAAAATCTTTGGCAGGATCTTGGAGGCCTGGAAAATTAAGAGCATCCTATAGTTTGCTCTGAGCACTTTCAGCAAAGGGAAGCTGGGCATATCTCCAACACTTGCCCAAGACTTCTTGAAGAGTGGCTGCTTTGCAACTAATACACTCCAAGGGCCAGGAAGTGAGCGGGCAAAATCATCTCTGACCCCTCTCACCCTGGCCACAAACTCTTCGAAGCACTTCCCTCTGGAAGGCGACTCCGGACTGTCAAAGCAGCCACAGCCAGACATAAAACCAGCTTTTTTCCACGAGTGATAGATCTACTCAATATCCAAAGTCTGTAGCCTCTTTTTTGCTCTGGTTTATTTTCACCCACATGTTTAGTCCGTAATGGTGTATCCTTATTATTTTGATGTGTTTATGCTTTATTCTTAATTGTTAACAGTATGTTTGTGTTGTCATTTGTGAGCGGAGCACCAAGGCACATTCCTTGTATATGCACATACTTGGCCAATAAATTTGTTCATTCATTCATTCGATACCAGACATTAGACAATAGACAATAGACAATAGGTGCAGGAGTAGGCCATTCGGCCCTTCGAGCCAGCACCGCCAATCAATGTGATCATGGCTGATCATGCTCAATCAGTACCCCGTTCCTGCCTTCTCCCCATACCCCCTGACTCCGCTTTCCTTAAGAGCTCTATCTCGCTCTCTCTTGAATGCATTCAGAGAATTGGCCTCCACTGCCTTCTGGGGCAGAGAATTCCACCGAGACAGAGAATTGTTTATGTGGAAGGCCAGACAGTAGTAGCGGCGGTGAATGGAGAGACAGTAACAGCCTCCAGGTCGATGGTTGTGTTATTCATTTTCTTTTATTCATTAGCCCCCTGTCTGTTTTCACTTATGCCTTTGGCTGCCAATGTCAAGGTCAACCTGATAATCATAACTGGCAGAACACCAACTGTAAGCTGATATGCACCTCCTCTGTGTGGTCTTTGCCCTGTTAACATGCTGCTTTTAAGCACAAACACGATGGTGAAAGCACAAAAAAATGGTCTGTCTTGTATATAAATATAGGCAATGCACACATGCCTTATCAAACATGAATTTTACGTAATACTGGCTTATTTACAACAAGTCCTTTTAACTTAAATATATATTATCCATACAATTGTAAATGTGTGCTTTCTGTGAGAGTAATAACACATCTTGTATACCTTAAAGATACCTATTATCCAGGAGCTTGATTTTTTTAGAAAGCTGTTTATGCTTTTTATAGATCCTTGTACAATTCATGCTCGCAGCATTCAATTTTCAATTCATAATTTTCTCTTCAATGATTAACTCTGTAATGAGATTGTAGAGTAAAGCCTCGGGGTTTAATATCCAGATTATCTGCTCATATATATTTATTCCTTATGGGAAAGAAAGGACATTTGTAGGTTCACCCGATCGTTCTGAGCTTTAATTACAGTGGGTCGGCAGTTCCCTCGTTGTTGAGGGGAGATGGGTTGTGGTGAATGAGCTCCTCCTTGGGTTGGTGGTACGTGATCATATCATATCATATCATATATATACAGCCGGAAACAGGCCTTTTCGGCCCACCAAGTCCGTGCCGCCCAACGATCCCCGTACATTAACACTATCCTACACCCACTAGGGATAATTTTTACATTTACCCAGCCAATTAACCTACATACCTGTACGTCTTTGGAGTGTGGGAGGAAACCGAAGATCTCGGAGAAAACCCACGCAGGTCACGGGGAGAACGTACAAACTCCTTACAGTGCAGCACCCGTAGTCAGGATCGAACCTGAGTCTCCGGCGCTGCATTCGCTGTAAAGCAGCAACTCTACCGCTGCGCTACCTTTGGGCAGAGATGCAGAGTGTAAATGGAGGGAGCGTGGAGCTGGAAAGCACATCCTGAAGCACAGGGCCCGTCCCACTTGTCTACGACAAGCTTCAACAACCTACCACCTAGTCGACGTCAAGCTACGGCAAGCCACCGACAACCGGCGACCCAATCGTCGCGAGTAGGACGTCCACCTACGACCGCACCTACGACAACTTACGACCACACGGGCGACAACCTATGACAACCGAAGTCAACCTACGTCCATCCGTGACAAGCTACGACCCTGTCGGCGACAACTGAGGACAACTGAAGACAATTCACGTTATTTCGGCCTCAGGTTTTGTCGCCGGTACCTGTCGCCGGTTGACGTAGGTTGACGTAGGTAGTCACCAATGGAATTCACCGAAGTCAGCACCAGCGACAACCGACGTCAACTGGTGACAACCTACGACAGCACCCACGTCAGGAGACGTCAAGCTACGCTCATTGGCGTCAAACCCACTGCCGCCGAAAAAGTTTAAACATTCTGAAAATCCAATGGCGACCAGAAAGACGCTACGACTCTTTGGAGACGACTCACGACCGTACAGGCGACACCCCGGCGACCGTGTGGTGACAGCCTAGTCGCCTAAAACACCGCCTAAGTGGGACAGGGGTTTAACAAACATGTAAGACATGTCAGACAGATATTTGTCACCAATGTTTTTGTTTTGGTGATCTGAAATGGACACCTTTTCACTCAACAATAAACCTCTACCCAAACTCCACAACTTCATCTCCATTCTACAGCCTGTCCACTCACCCACTCAACCCAATTCCCTTCCTCCCCACCTACCTGCCAGACCCAAATACAGTCCAAATTGGGACCAAAGAACACACAAAGTACTGGAGTAGCCCCAGAAGGTCAGGCAGCGTCTCAGGAGAACATAGATAGGTGATGTTTCAGGTTAGGACTCTTCTTCAGACTGATCAACATGCCTGACCCGCTGAGTTACTCCAGCACTCTTTGTCTTCTTTTGTAAACCAGCTTCTGCAGTTCCTAGTTTCTACTATCGTTCTTCTTTTTCTTCCAGTTGGACCCTCTGGGCTCATTAACATCACTAGGACAGGTGTCGTAACTCCATGACCTGCTTACCCTTCTGATGAAGAGGTTGGTCCATTTGCCACCATGGCAGCATCCTCAGAATTTGCATTGGGATTTGGTGGTGATCGAAGGAATGGATATTAGAGCTATTTTAGGGCGGAGGTCAGCAATTGGAAGACCTGTGGAGATGGTAGAAGTGCAATGACTATCTGATTTGATTTGAATACATTTTAAAAACTATCTCTCTGGTGCTCAGCTACATCCATAGCCAGGTGCTATCATCTTGCACAGTAATCTTCCTCAGGGAGGATGCAGGAGGTAACATTGAATACCTAAGTTCTTCTAGTGGTGAGCGGTGTCCTAAGTTCTCACAGTGGTGAGTGGTAGAGTTGCTGCCTTACAGCGCTAGAGACCCGGGTTCATTCCTCACTGCAGGTACTGCCTGCATGGAGTTTGTACGTTCTCCCTGTGACTGTGTGGGTTTTCTCCAGGTGCTCCGGTTTTGTCTCACACTCCAAAGACGTGCAGGTTTGTAGGCTAATTAGCTTTGGTAAAGAAAAATGTAAATTGTCCCTAGTGTGTAGGATAGTGCTACTGTATGCGGTGATCGCTGGTCGGCGCGGACTCGGTGGGCTGAAGGGCCTGTTTCCACGCTGTATCTCTAACGTCTACTGAGTTCAAGGCTTTGCTGTTTCATGCAGATGGAAGGGAATATCTCCAGAGAAGGAATTGGTGTTAAATCTCTTGTCTGATGGCACACGACGAGCAGCAATGTATCAGCATGCTCGCGACATTCTCTATCACTATCCACCTTGTCCATACTTCAAATGTGGATCACATGCGAATATCCGGTAAGCTTGCTGACGAGAGAAACAGATGATCCAACCAAATGGACAGAACATGACAAGAACATCAGTCACGTTACATTGACTCAGATAAATGGCATATGGTGCAGGCCGTAGGGTGCCCAGATCAACCTGTTCTTTTCTGCAGACCGCATTATTTTGCATCTGGACTGAATATGAATTTTGAATCACGTCAATCAAATATAGTGGCCAAGTCAACAATATGTTCCCCATCTCCAACTGCCCCAGGCTCAATGTCAGTAAGAGTAGTTGTCGAGTCAAGTCTATAACTTTGAGATAAGGCTTAACTCTAAGAATTCAAGGTATCACAAAATGCTGGCGTAACTCAGCAGGTCAGGCAGCATCTAGGAGAGAGGGAATGGGTGACGTTTCGGGTCGAGACCCTTCTTCAGACTGAAGGGTCTCGACCCGAAACGTCACCCATTCCTTCTCTCCTAGATGCTGCCTGACCTGCTGAGTTACTCCAGCATTTTGTGATACCTTCGATGTGTACCAGCATCTGCAGTTATTTTCCTACACAGCTCTAAGAATTCAGTTGGTCGGTCTGGAATATGTTATGGGGCTGGATGAGGGATCGTGCATTGGTGACCGGACCACCAGAGCCATTTGTGAGGGCCGGTTAGGTCTGGAGACACAGGTAGACCAAACCTAGTGAGGGTGGCTGATTTTTTTCTCCTGATGTGCGTTAAGAAAAGCAGTTGGGATTTTGTTCACCATAATTGAAAGAGGTTTTCACATTCCAAATGTATTAAATTAATTTAATGTAATCTCCACCTGTTCTCGTGGGAATGAAACTCATATTTTAGGATTAATCGCCCAGGCCTCTGGATACTGGTCCAATAATGTTTCCACTAGGACAGCACAGCCTTAGATGAAGAGTCGGCACAGTGGCGCATGGGTAGAGTTGCTGCCTTACAGCGTCAGAGACCCAGTTTCGATCCTGACTACGGGTGCTGTCTGTACGGAGTTTGTACACTCTCCTTGGCTGCAAAGGTTTTCTCCAGGTGCTCCGATTTCCTCTCACACTCCAAAGATGTATAGGTTTATTGCTTTTTTAGGCTTTGGTAAAAATTGTAAATAGTCCCCAGTGTGTAGGATAGTGCTAATGTAAGGAGATCACTGGTCTGTGCAGACCTGGTGGGCTGATGGGCTGAAGGGCCTGTGTCTGCACTGTATCTCTAAAGTCCAAAGTCTAAAGAGCTTGCTGGTCGTCAGCTTTTAGGTTTATTCAACAATGAATCTGGAATTACTGTTTATTCAACGATGATTTAGGGCGGCACAGTGGCGTAGCAGTAGAGCTACATCCTCACAGCGCCAGATCCTGACTACGGGTGCTGTCTGTACGGAGTTTGTACGTTCTCCCCGTGACCTACGTGGGTTTTCTCCGAGATCTTCGGTTTCCTCCCACACTCCAAAGACGAACAGGTTCGTAGGTTAATTGGCTTGGTGTAAATGTGAAATGGCACTAGTGTGCGTAGGGTTTTGTTAATGTGCGGGGATCGCTGGTCGGTGCGGACTCGGTGAGGCGAGGGGCCTGTTTCCACGCTGTGTCTCTAAACTAAGCTAAACATAAGTGTCCAGGGCCTCATTAAGCCTCATATAGACCTGGGATTTGAAAATGCATCTTCAATCTCGATTGAAACAGCCAAATCAGGTCTTCCATCAGTTCTGGAAATGAGAGTTGGCCTCACAAGGTGCTACAACACCCTGACGTGCTGTGAAGCCGCCACACAAGGAGTCGGCACAGCTTTTGGATGAGCAATCTATTTTGTGAGCTATTTTTAGTTTCTTTTTCAAAAAAATTATTCAATTATTTAAAAACAATATTTACAATGCAGTAAAACATAACAGAACCCACCACCAGAATACAATACAAACAAACAAATATACCAAATGAAACTATTATACAACTATATTACAATCCCTCTCCAGGATGCATTCAATACTCCGCGGTGCCCAACGGTCCCGGAAATCCCCCAGGGTGCCCGTGGACAGCGCGTAGTCCCTTTCCAACACCAACCGGGCGCGGTCGTAACTCCGGAAAAGGGACAGGCAGCCGGCTCGGGCAGAGCCCTCTTCCGCCTGGCGCCGTGAGTTGCTGATGGCCAGCTTGGCCAGGCCCAGGAGCAACCCAACCAGGACATATCATATCATATCATATCATATATATACAGCGCGGAAACAGGCCTTTTCGGCCCACCAAGTCCGCGCCGCCCAGCGATCCCCGCAAACTAACACTATTAACACTATCCTACGCACACTAGGGACAATTTTTACATTTACCCAGTCAATTAACCTACATACCTGTACGTCTTTGGAGTGTGGGAGGAAACCGAAGATCTCGGAGAAAACCTACGCAGGTCACGGGGAGAACGTACAAACTCCTTACAGTACAGCACCCGTAGTCAGGATCGAACCTGAGTCTCCGGCGCTGCATTCGCTGTAAAGCAGCAACTCTACCGCTGCGCCACCGTGTCGCCCTTCAGCCCTACTCTCTCCCTTACGCACAGGTACCTATTTTGTTGGCAGTGGTAGCAGGCGTTTAAAGTGGTTTACCTTCTCAGGTAATCAAAAGCACTCTAATGGATGGACGAGTTTAGATAGCAAGATAGTCCAGGCAATAAAACAATTGGAAGAAAGTAAGAGAGCAACAAGCATCCAGTAGATTAAAATAATCTTAACAATAAACTGATAAGAAGAGATAAAAAGGACAGGATATATTTTACTGGGTTTAGGTATCTAATTATGTTGTCACTTGTGGGAGTTTCATTCGCTGTAATTTATTGGTGTGTGTGTAATTAGTGACCAAGGAAAACGTGGAGTTGAACTTTGGGTGAAATTATCCATGGTAGCAATTCTGTAGAATCAGCTTTCTGGTGTTTCAATAGAAGTAAGAAGAAAACAGAATGGATGTGGAGAGGATGCTTCCACTAGTGGAAGAGTCTAGGACCGGAGGCCACAGCTTCATAATAATAGGATGTACCTTTGGAAAGATGAGGAGGAATTTCTTTAGTCAGAGGTTGGTGAATCTGTGGAGTTCATTGCCACAGAAGGCTATGGAGGGCAAGTCAATGGATATTTTTAAGGCGCTGATTGATAGATTCTTGATTAGTAAGGGTGTCAGGGGTTATGGGGAGAAGGCAGGATTCAGTGTTTGAGAGGGAAAGATAGATGATTGAATGGCGGAATAGACTTGATGGGCCGAGTGGCCTAATTCTGCTCTGATACCTTATGAACTTATGAAGGCAGACTCGCACCTGTTGTCCTAGTTGCAATACTATGGCTGAGCATCATATGATTCCTGAATTGCTTGTGGAAACAATGCCAGGTTCAATCCCTAAACTGTGCATTATGGCTCATTCTTTGTTAAAGAAGTTTATTGCGACAGCAACATTCGATTACAAAGTATAACGAACGAGATTACAGACAACCATTAATTCTAACTGTTCACTTCGAAGAACTCTCTCAACTGACTGGTTTTGGGCACCAAAACCACACGTGACGTCGCTGTCCAATCAGCGGGCTCAACTCCCTGGACCAATCCCTACGGTCGCACCCACACGTGACCTTGCTGGCCAATCTGAGGGTTCGACTCCCAGGACTAATCTCTATGGTCGCTACAGCATGTTAATAATCTGATGGATAACATGGAGCACTCTCTGGAAGTCTGGAATGAAATTCCTTTTTCCGCAAAAAGGAAGGAATTTTTGGTGGAAGGGAGCATTAGAGGTACCCGTCATCTGATGTCTCTGTCATCCGACCCCCCTCTCTCTGCTTTGCTGCGTCCATTTGGGAACGAATGAATTCAGCGATGTGCCTAACAGGACATCTGTGACACATTTAATGCAGTGCAGAGCTATCGACTGACCAATGTCACCGGAGGCTGTCGGGAAGCATCATTGGGCGTCACGGCTTTGTGCTGTTGTCACCTTCACAAACCAGGACACTGGTGAATCCTTGGTGAAGCCTCGCTGAGTCAGATGACAACAGATTCCACAATCCCACCATGGCGTCAGAAGAAAATCTGAAAAGCCCAAGTGCAATCCGCGTGGTCCATTGATTCCGCAACGTGGATCGTTGTTGTTTGCTGGTTATTTGTGTGGCATGATTCCGCTTTCTCCATCCTTTCCCCCCTCAGTGTCCTCAATATTTCCCTCCTTGAACCAAGGGAATTCTGCATCCCCAAAGAAAGATTTATTAATTAAGTTTTTAATTTGATCAAATTACCCTCGTTCCCTCAGATACTGACGTTTCAGTGTCGTGAGCCTGACTCCCAGCTAAAGTTGCCATGGACAGTATTACTGCTGAACATTTTCAATTTCTTCCACTCACAAATGGCCATACTTATCCAAACTCCCCTCTCTCTGTACTCGCTGACTGGAATGCCACGTACTCATTGGACTTAAATTCAAAGCACCTTTCCCAATCCATGTACCTCTGAGTGTACAGTAGTCTGTGCACTAGCGTACAGCCCACATTGCCCCAGCCAGCAGTCATCTGTTGTTGTTAGCCTCCAGTACTGAATGATATCAGTGCCACTATTTTGTTGCTCGCTTCTCTCAGCTAACAATGATCTATTCTACATTTTCCTTGACCTCATCCCCTTTATCTCATTTTCACACCTTCCACTTCCTTATCTCTGTATCTCCCTCTCCCCTAACTTCAGTCTGAAGAAGGGTCTCGACCCAAAACGTCACCCATTCCTTCTCTCCCGAGATGCTCCCTGTCCCGCTGTTACTCCAGCATCTCGTGCCTACCTTCGGTTTAAATCAGCATCTGCAGTTCCTTCCTCCACTATTTTATAGCTGTATATTATTCTACACCTTTGCCTTCCTTCTTCATTTGATCTTCTTATTTGTGCCTTTGACTGGCAAAGCCAGTGGTAAAGCTATTCACTGTGCCTCGATACACCTGACAATAAGCTAAACTCAACTAAACTCAACTTATTGTCCGTTCTTAGCGGTCCTTGAACTAAATGGCTTGCTGGGCTATTTCGGAGGGCAATTAAGAGTCAACCTATAGATCTGGAGTTATTTTTGACGTGACCAGATACGAAGCAAAAACTTGTTGGCTAAATGCTGCGTGTAAATAGATACTTGGACAGGTCTGTGGATAGAAAAGGTTTAGAGAGGCATGGGCCAAATGTGGGCATATGGAACTAGGTTAGACAGGAAATTTTGGAGGGCATGGATGGGTTCAGGCAAAGAACCAGTTTCCCTGCCTTATGACTCTATGACTCGACACTTACAGTATTTATTACGACCAAGGAATATATTTGAAATAAAGAAAATCAGCTTGGCTGTTTAACAACATTTAAACTGTTTTATGGCCATCAATTCCTGACACCACGATTCCAAATATTATTTCAGTCGCTGCTGGGTTCAGATTTGAAATCATGTCCCTTTGTCAGCAATCCATGCCTCTTAATTGAACAACTAAGACAATAGACCCTCGAAGGTATTTATTCACAAAATGCTGGAGTAACTCAGCAGGTCAGGCAGCATCTCAGGAGAGAAGGAATGGGAGACGTTTCGGGGGGAGACCCTTCTTCAGACTGATCTCTCCCATCAGTCTGAAGAAGGGTCTCGACCCGAAACGTCACCCATTCCTTCTCTCCCATCAGTCTGAAGAAGGGTCTCGACCCGAAACGTCGCCCATTCCTTCTCTCCTGAGATGCTGCCTGACCTGCTGAATTACTCCAGCATTTTGTGAATAAATACCTTCGATTTGTACCAGCGTCTGCAGTTATTTTCTTACAATAGACCCTTGAGGTGTGAAGTTCAACATGAGATTAGATCGTGTCTTTAATAAAAGATGAAAGTTCTAAGCAATGTGCGCAGGGTGCGTGCGTCAGAGGGTTTCAGGCTGAACCGTGGAGGTTACGATTACATTTTGCAAAGTCAGCCACTATGGGTGAAAAATAAATGAGGCCATTTTGATAATTAATGATTTTTGCCCTAATGTGTCAACTTTCAGTTGCAACTAATTTGATAACAAGCACTCACCCTGCATTTGTTCTACAACCTCTGCCTGAGTGTAGACTCTGCACTAGGCTGCTGCAAGCGTTGAATATGTAATGATCACAGTAAATTAATTATCTAGGTATGAGTCAATCTTCACCACAGCTGCGTATTGGAACAAGGAAATTTATTCACACACATCCAAAAAAGATGTTGTGTAGTTGAAAGTTGGCAGAGTAATTTTGTGCATGGTTCTGGGTGTCTTGGTGACAGTCTTAAGTTCAGTTCCTGATCTTTTGCCATGATTTTCGATCACTCTCCCGGTTTGTTTCCAGTGTAAAATTCTTCTAGATAAAGTCCACAAGTGCAACTGGTAAAATTTATCTGTGTTAAAATGTTCAGTTTCTCGATGTGGAAAACAATGATTCTTAAGTTATAGTTTTAGACTTTAAACTTTAGATTTTAGAGATACAGCGAGAAAAACAGGCCCTTCGGCCCACCGAGTCTTGTCCCACCGAGTCACGGATCAGGGGGGATATCCAAGCCGAACAGCGATCACCCCATAAACTTGCACCATCCCTCACACTAGGGACAATTTACAATTTTACCGAAGCCAATTCACCTACAAACCCATACGTCTTTGTGGCTCGGGAGGAAATTGGAGAACCGAAGTGGTCACTGGGAGAACGTACAAACTGCGTACAGACCGCACCCATAGTCAGGATCGAGCCCGGTCCGCTGGCGCTGTAAGGTAGCAACTCTACCAATGCGCCACTCTGCCACCCAGTACTCTTCTAACTCGGTGAGACCTTAAACCTTGACATTTGAAGAGTCGACACTCAAACTTGGTTCTCACTAGGTCTTCGTCCTCCTGTAACCCTCACACTGGCCCTGGGCTACTTTTCCTGTTGAGGACATTACCACTCTCAGCCTCTGCATTATTGCAGACAGCTGCTGCTGCTGATCTCTGCTACACTTCACAGCTCACTGCTCTCTGCCGGATCAGGGAGGATATCCAAGCCTCGTTTTCTAGGGGAGGAGACGTCTACTTTGAGAAAGAAGGAGCAGACAGTGTGGACACAGGCGATTGCTGTTGTTACAGATCTCCCCCACAGTACAGGCATTCATAGCAAGCATCATGTCCTTGTAATGACCTGGGCCATCTCCTGCCAGGCATGTTTGGTCCTGGAGGGGCTCTGTATCTGCTCACTGGGCAAAAGCAAAGGCAGAATCATCAACTCTGATTCTCTCTATGCAGATGCTGTCTGATCTGACCATTTTCTGCTTTTAAACTTTAGAGATACAGCGTGGAAGAAGGCCCTTCAGCCCACTGAGACCGTACAAACCAGCGATCACCCCGCACACTAACACTATCCTACACACTAGGGACAATTTACAGATTTAGCAAAGCCAATTTACCTACAAACCTGTATGCCTTTGGAAAGTGGGAGGAGACCAGAGCACCTGGAAAAAACCCACTCGGTCACAGTGAAAACATACAAACTCTGTAACTCAGTGGGTCAAGCAGCATCTCTGGAGAAACTGTCAAAGCACTTCATCACCACGGACATTAGTGCCACTGCCAGTGGTCATTGAGGCATGTCACCTTACCCTTCATGGGCGTTTGAAGCAGGTGGCAACATTGAAACTTTGAAGTGAAGAGAAGTTAAAGATGTCCGCAAAAACTCAAAGCAGTTGGTCCACTCAGGTTTTTAAGAACGTGATCAGGGCCGTACACCTTCTGGACATTTTCCCTCACGAAGGATCTTCTGAGCTCGGTTACTGAGGTGACAATGGCACACGGAGCTATGGGGGCCTGAGAAGACACATTGGTTTTCTCCCTTTCAAAGTCACACCAATTGCTCCATTGAATGCATTGAGCTCATCCAGGGTGATACCTCACTGGCCTTGCGGTGCCACTTGGCTTCACCGTGTGTGCAATCACTCGGACAGTCCATTAGTATTGTGTAGCGGACCAGGGGTGGGTGAAGTAAAGCTCATCATCTTGGGGAAGGGTGGGATTCCTGGAGCTAGATTCCATACGATGGGATGTCCTTAGGAAGGTCCCCATTCCCTTTTAAGAGATGTTGAAGCAGGCCTCACAACTACGGCCCCTGTATGAGGAAGGCAAAGGCTGGCACAAACTAGACACACACATTTAAAAATTCAACTAGTGACAAACGTACATGTGCTGTAACACTCATAATGTCTTCAATTTTCAGTTGTTTCTTTTAATTTTTCATGAAGCTTGTGCAGAAACCATGCCATGCAGCAAGGCCTCTGTGGCACAGCGGTAGAGTTGCTGCCTTACAACGCCGGAGACCCAGGTTCAATCCTGACTGCGGGTGCTGCCTGTGCGGAGTTTGTACGTTCTCCCCTGTGGCATTGTGTCATTGTTTAACAAAGACTGGCGACCTTACATCTGAGCATCAAATATTGTGCCTTCTGGCCGAATTCTCATCAAGTGAACCTTGAAGGGCCTCAACTGTGCTTTCATACGGACTAAATAACAGAACGGAACGGTGACGCAGCGGTAGAGTTGCTGCTTTACAGCGCCAGAGATCTGGGTTCAATCTGACCCTGGGTGCTATCGGTACGGAGTTTGTATGTTCTTCCTGTGGCCACGTGGGTTTTCTCTGGGTGCCCCGGTTTCCTCCCACAGTCCAAAGACGTGCAGGTTTGTAGGTTAATTGGCTTTGGTAAAAATTGTAAATTGTCCCTCGCGTGTAGGATAGTGCCGGTCAGCACGGACACGGTGGGCCGAAGGGCCTGTTGCCGCGCAGCATCTCTAAAGTCTAAAGCCCCGGAGCCCTGGTGTAATCCAGTCACCTCACATCATATGCACCAGGAACTCAGCCAGTGTGCCTCGGGCTGCTAGGAACAGCTGAGCCATTCCTGCAGTCAGGAAAACAACTGAGGAAAGAGGTCGGAAAAACATCAGCACGTTGCTTTTGCAAAAGGCTTCATGTAGAATTGGAATGTGAGCGCACGTAACTCACATCAGTCTGAAGAAGGGTCTCGACCCGAAACGTCGCCCATTCCTTCTCTCCTGAGATGCTGCCTGACCTGCTGAGTTACTCCAGCATTTTGTGAATAAATACCTTCGATTTGTACCAGCATCTGCAGTTATTTTCTTGCACTAACTCAATAAGCCAATCACTTTAGGGCTCAGTTCAATTGTAAAACATCGTTGAACCTCCCCTGGTATTCTTGCTCCTGACTGATCGAGCCTCCCTCCATCAGAGGCACGAGTGTGGACACTGAGAGAGACTGAAGTCAAGACTCAGTTGCTTTGCCCCCACACATAACAACATCATTTGTTGACAAAATGGTGCAAGATGCAAAGGGAGCCAGAGAGTGAACAAAAAGCAGAGGAAGGCATGAGAAGAGGGCAACGAATATCTTTTCCAACAAAGATAAGGGAATTAGCATTTAGTAGAACAAAAGAAATGAACAGTTGTTGAAACTAATTATAGGCTGTTAGTATTCTTGCAAAATTTCAAAGCCGCTCTTGAACTTTGGCCGTTTTTCAAACAAATTGCAGAACTTCATGTGAAAATAAACTTCACAAAACCCACTTCCTATGAAGTACGTCCACTGTGAGATCTGCCAAGTCAATTTCAAAAGCAGAGTCTTATCGCCCTGTTCACAGTGTGTGTCAGTGGCCTGGCCCTGTTCCAGTATGTGCTGCACAGTTGATTTTGTTGCTCTTTCATCCTATTATAATTTGCCAGAGATGAGTGGGATGCTAGTCAGCTTGGAACCAGGAGAAGGCCTTCGACAGGATATCGCACATGTACATGAGGGACATGCTCTCCACAATGGGCTTTGGGGAGGGAATCAGGAAGTGGATCCAACTGCTCTACACCGATATCTGTAGTGCAGTCCAAATCAATGGGTGGGAATCAGACAGCTTCCTCGTCAGGTCTGGAGTCAGGCAGGGTTGCCCTCTCTCCCCTGTCTTGTTCGTCTGTCGTATTGAGCCCTGTGCCGAGTCCATCAGGAAGGACGCGAGCATAAGAGGAGTGACATTGCCAGCCAGTGGGGGCACTCAGGTCAAGGCCTCCCTGTACATGGACGATGTCGCCGTCTTCTGCTCGGATCCAGGGTCGGTCCCCAGACTGATCAGCGTCTGCGACCAGTTTGAGTCGGCCACGGGGGCCAGGGTAAACCGCAGGAAGAGCGAGGCCATGCTCTTTGGCAACTGGCCCGACCGATCTTCCATCCCCTTCACCATCAAGCCTGACTTCTTGAAGGTGCTGGGCATCTGGTTCGGGAAGGCTGAGGCATGTGACAAGAATTGGCTGGAGCGGATAGCCAGGGTGGGGAAGAAGCTGGAGCTGTGGAAGCAGCGCTCCCTCTCCATCACGGGGAAAAATCTGGTCATTAGGTGTGAGGTGCTCTCGGGGCTGCTGTACTTGGTGCAAGTGTGGCCCGTCCTTCCCTCCTATGCCACGGGGATCACCCGGGCCGTCTTCCGCTTCATCTGGGGGTCGACGATGGACCGGGTGCGACGGGCCACAATGCACAAGTCGGCAGACAACGGGGGTAAAAGCGTGCCCAACATCGCCCTCATCCTGATGGCCACCTTTGTGTGTGGCTGCATCAGGCGGAGCATAGAGCCAAGGCACGTGGGCACCAAATGCCACTACCTGCTGAGGTTCTATCTGTCCCCGGTGTTGCGAAGG